>NC_064811.1:172527965-172624908 GCF_023721935.1 Panthera uncia
AAAGAAAAGAAAAGAAAAGAAAAGAAAAGAAAAGAAAAGAAAAGAAAGAAAGAACAGACAGACTTTTGGTCTATCAGGGAAGTCCTCACTCAAGGAAGATCTGTAATGTACTTTGATTTGGTTTGCTTTGGACTTTCTTCAGTTTCTTTTTACTCTTATTTCATTTTTTCTAATTGGCGAAAATTACCATTCATACTTTTTTTCCCATAACCAATGACAAAATTTCATTTTTTTTCCATCCTACTATCTCAGCAAACTAACATGACAATATCCCTTTCCCACCAAGACACTACATTTGCACAGTCCTTCTCCCTAGCAAGGCAAAAGTCAGAGTGTTTTTACTTCCCCACCCTTCTACATACTGTTTTTTTGATATGATATGGTTTTAGTTACAGCCTGTTAGTTTACTTAGTATTGCTCTTCTATTTCAAGAATCCTTACTATTTTCTAAACATTTGTGTTACAAATTTTATCAACCATTTTAATATTCCCCATCCCCCCTCAACTTCCCACCCCCATCAACTCTCAGTTTGTTCTCAGTTAAGAGTCTTATCATTTTTGTCTCCCTGTTTGTATCTTATTTTTCCTTCCTTTCTCCTATGTTCATCTGTTTTCTATCTTAAATTCCACATATGAATGAAATCATATGATATCTTTCTGACTTATTTCATTCAACATAATACAGAGAACTCTTCAAATTATTTTCTTCAGGTAGAATATGTAGGTAATAAACTCTGATCCCCTGCATATGTGAAAATGTATTTTTTCAAACAGATAGGAGAATGATGTGTTGGCTGAGTACAACCGTCCCTCAGTAGTCTATAAATATTCTCTTATTGTCTTCTACCTTTTGATGCTGCAAATAAGAAATCCAGTGGTTCCCTGATGGCTTTTCTCTTATAAGTAATCTCTATTTCCCATCTGGGAGCTTGAAAGACTTTCATGGATGTTTATATTTTAAGAGGCCCAAGTGTAAACTTTATTCTCCCTGCAATCAGGACTCCTTTTCACATCTTTTTCTTAAAATCAGAAAAATTTCCCCTCATTGTAAGTTGAATTGTATCCCTCCCCCCAAAAAAGATATGTTGGAGTCCTAACTTCCAGTAAGTACTTCAGCATGTGGCTCTTTATTTGGAAAGAGTCTTTACATCAGTAAATCAAATTTTAACAAGGTAATTACAGTGATCTATAATCCAAACTAAGTGGTGTTCTTACAAAAAGGGGAAATGTGGACACAGAGACAGGCATGCATAGAGGGAAGATGATGTGAAGAAACACAGGGAGAAGGAGTCATCTAGAGACATCATCTAGTGATGAGCAGACCTGAAACCGATCCTTCCTCCACAGCCCTGAGAAGGAAACAGCTCCACCAACAACTTGGTTTCAGACCTCTAGTCACCAAAACTACGAGGATAAAGTTCTATTTATTATAAACTAAATCACATAAATTTACTATAAATTAAATCATAGTTTGTAATACTTAACTATGGCTGGCACCTTCAGTAAACCAATATAATCCTATTCCTAGTTATTGATTGCCATTATCTATTCCTTTTTTTCCTGCTACAGCATTTATTCACATGCTGGTGAATTTCTTACCTGGATTTCATCTCCTAGACTCTATTTTTTCCCTCCTGACTACCAACTCTTTAATTTTAAGATACTTCTTCCACGTGACTTCCAAGATGCTTATTTCACTCTCAATGGTGATAGTCCTCTTTCACTTTGTCTATTGGATTTTTATAATGTTAAGAACTTGATTGTTAGTTTCAGAAAGTTTCTTTGTGCTCTAGTTGAGTCTCCCTAAATGTGCTTATTATTTCTTTCTTTTGTAAAGGTTATAATTTAGTTCAAATATCTGTTCCAACAGGAATGTCCTATTCTGGTGTTCTTTGGCCTTCTGTACACTGATGGGGGCTTCCTTAGTCGGGCTATTATTTTTCTTTGCTTGTAAAACTCTATTTACCGTCAGCAGTCATCTGCTCTTAGGGTCCCTCAGGAAGCTGTGAATGGGACAAAGACTGTAAGTCTTCCACTGAAGCCTTAAGAGGCAATTCCTCTATCCACAGGTCTCCCAAGTTGTAATCTCAAGACCTAGCCCACCAGCACACTGATCTTACAACTCCTCTGAAGGCCTCTAAGACAGGAAAATCAAGTAGGCGTCTTCCAACCAGTTGTTCAGTTCACTCAACAAATACTATTTTGTTTTCAGCCACATTTGTTCTACCACAGTAATTCCACCGAGTATTTTATTTAAGGAATTATGTTTCAATTCCTTTCTTACCCTGCAACTTTCCTTTTCAACCATCTTCGGTTCCTTCATTAATGTAACTTCCTGTTGAGTCTGTTTTTTGGGGTTTTTTTTAACGTTTATTCATTTTTGAGAGACACAGACAGAGTGTGAGCGGGGGAGGGGCAAAGAGAGGGAAACACAGAATTGGAAGAAGGCTCCAGACTCTGCACTGTCAGCATAGAGCCCAACACTGGGCTCGTACCCACAAACCGCAAGATCATGACCTGAGCCAAAGTCAGATGCTTAACTGACTGAGCCACCCAGGCACCCTGAAACTTCCTGTTAAATCTAGCAATAATACTTATAAAGACTTTTAGTTCTTTTTTTTGTTTAGAAATTATTTTTTATCAAGGGTTAAAACTCAGCTAAGGGATTTGATAGCTGTCAACTCTGTTCAAATACATGATGATTCTTGATGCTCACTTCATTTAGAAATGTAGGTCTACCCCAGGAGTCCACAACATTTTCAACTTCATAGCACATTCAGAAAATGAAAATATTTTTATAGCATACTGGGAAGGGGATCTGGGAGTGTACCTGTGAAATTTTGTAAAAATTTTATATCTTCATTATATCTTCATTGTAAAATTAAACTTTTTAAACAAGAAACTAAATTGTTTAGATGAACACACCTTTTGTATATCAAGTTTTCTGCTTAAAATGACTATATACAACTCCTGATTAAAACCTTTTAACAACATTTTCTTAATAATTCTATATAGCAACCATCACGAAGAAGCTTTATTAACGTAAGTAGTAGCAAATGGCAAAAGAGGATGCTTTGTTCCAAAAGGCTGAAAACTTCTTTTTCACTATTAACCAGCATTCCAACAATCCAACCTCTTTAAATTGTACTTCAAGAATGCTAAAATTCTTTAAATCTAACAGCTTCTCCTTTTCTTCTACTGAGAAATATGTTAACTCCTTCTGATAATATAAATAAGTTTGGAATACAAATGATCTTTTTATATCAAGTATTTCAATAGACTTGTGTTAAAGCTCTGTCACAGGTATACGTGGAGTTTGCTCTATACGTATTATTAATTCATCTTTAGGATTCAGATGATACCAATTAAATGTCACTTCTAAAACTATTTTAACTTCACTCTCCCAAAGCTGATTTTTTACTCTGAAGCCATAAACTTTGTCAGTACATGTTAATATATTTTCCGCGCGATCGTTGTACTTTAAGTTAATGCAGGTGCTCAAAATTTGGTCAGTTAAGGACACCATTCATTGAAGACACAACTATACTTCCACAAATCTGCAAAGTAAGAACCATTCACCATTTCATAATCTGAAATTTTCTTTGAGCTTATAAACCTTCCTTTGGACAGATACTTCATAACTGAAATAGCTAACATTTCTTCACCTAAGGCTGAAGAGAAGGTACTATAGCAGCTTAGATTTCATTAGGTTCATCATTTTTATGACTTCATTCAATGTGGAACTCAGAACCACAGGCCAATTTTAATACACAGGAGCTTCTCTGTGAATAAGACTACTTAATACTTAGAAGAGTATTGAACTTAAGGTAAAGCCTAAACCTTACTGTTATTACCAGTCCCAAACTGCCACTGTTTCCATAATATCTTGTATGTTTCCAAACAGTCCCTTGAATATTTTAGTTTTGAAACTTCTTTGCCAAGCAAATAATGTCCTTTCAGGCATTTTTCTTCAAGGATTCTATACAGCTTTCTAAGCAAGGCCCATTACCAACATTTATGGATTCACATCTGCAATTAACAAGTTTTTCATTAAATAATCTTTTGAATGAGTACTGTCTTCTATGTCTTTGACAAATCTTAAACATATCTTCCTTTTTTTGGTAAATGTTTATTTTATTTTTCAGAGAATGTGCACACAGGGGAGCAACAGAGGATCCAAAGTAAGCTCTGTGCTGACAGCAGAGAGCCTGATGTGGGGCTCAAACTCAAAAACTGTGAGAGATTATGACCTAAGCCAAAGTTGAATGTTTTAGCGACTGAGCCATCCAGGCGTCCCTTAAACATATCTTATAATAGAATAATTTAAAATGGCAACTTTTACATTTCCTTTGCCTTATTGATCCCAAACACAGTGTTCTACACAGGCAGGAAATAAGAACAAATTTGGCTGGGCTTTACCAGCCTCTTGAGCTCAATCTGATTATCACAATCTAAAAAGTATTTTGTTCTTATTTTGTGCTCAACGATGATTTCAAAGGTTCAAACTATTTTTAGATTTATGACAAGATACCACAGTATTTTGTTTGACACCCCTATTTGTTTTGATTTAGTCTGAAAAGTAAAGAATTGGGGAAACACCATGTAATTCTGAGATATTTCTTTACTTTATAGCCTAATTATTGAAGAAATATTTACTATTACATTTAACTCATGAATCAGATAACTTTCCAGCTTTAATCAATTAGACATTACAGTAGGAAAGTAAATATCTGCAGAAATAAAATTTATTTGAATATAAAGCACTCAAAAATAAAGTACTTAAAATACTGTCTTTAATTCCTTAGGAAAAGTTTTTTGTCAATTATTGAGTTTATCTGAATTCTCAAGTTTTTAAACAAATCTTATCCCAAGGTACTTCTTTAGTTAAAAAGAGTAAACAAAAACAACATACTGCAATATTTATTTTCATTTAGTTTAATAATTTTTTTTTTTTTTTTTTTTTTAGAGACAGAGCACGTGAACAGGGAAAAGGACAGAAGAAGAGAGAGAATTTTAAGCAGGCTCCACACTCAGTGGGGAGCCCAACACTGGGGTCAATCCCACAACCCTGGGATCATGACCTGAGCTGAAATCAAGAGTCAGATGTTCAACTGACTGAGCCACCCAGGTGGCCCAATAATTTAAATTTTTAAAACAAGTAAAATACACTGTAATCAAAAATATGTTTAAGTGAGGGGCACCTGGGTGGCCCAGTCAGTTAAGCATCCAACTTCAACTCAGGTCATTATCTCACACTTCCTGAGTTCAAGCCCTACATTGGGCTCTGTGCTGACAGCTCAGAGCCTGGAGGCTGCTTCAGATTCTGTGTCTCCCTCTCTCTCTGCCCTTACCCTGCTTGTGCTCTGTCTCTCTCTCGCTCTAAAATAAACACTGGGGCACCTGGGTGGCTCAGTAGGTTAAGCATCTAACTTCGGCTCAGGTCATGATCTCACAGTTTGTGGGTTTGAGCCCTTTCGGGCTCTGTGCTGACAGCTCAGAGCCTGGAGCCTGCTTCGGATCCTGTGTCTCCTTCTCTCTCTGCCCCTATCTGCTTATGTTCTCTCTCTCTCTCAAAAATAAATAAACATTAAAAAAAATTTTTTTAATAAATAAATAAACATTAAAAAAACTTAAAAAGATATCTTTAAGTATTGATTATTTTTAGATATAAGCAATAGTTTAAATTAAATAAACATATTATGAAACTCTATCATAATCAGGGTTTCACAAACTATCACATCAAAAAGGCCATCATAAATAAATAAAAATTAAATAGCAAGCAAGGAAATTAACAAAATTCATTGTTTTCTGTTAGAAAATACTAAATATAATACAATAAGAATTAGCTAACAATCATGATCTTTTCTGTTAGCAGTAAGATAATTATGAAAATTGAGACAAAAATGAAAGAATTTCATGTAGACAAACACATATACCTTTCCCAATTATTAAATAACATACACATATACAATTAAAATAATAACTAGAGGGGCACTTGGGTGGCAGAGTCAGTTAAGTGTCTGAGTTTGGGTCAGGTCATGATCTCATGGTTCATGAGGTCAAGCCCCCCATCAGGCTCTGCGCTGTCAAATTTTCTCTCTCTCTCTGCCCATCCCGCTCGCACTCTCTCCCAAAAGGAATAAAATAAATAATAAAATAAAATAAAATAATAATTAGAATGGAAATTATTTAAAAGGAAAAGTCAGGAGGAAGTTACTACATAACACAGCCACAGCACACAACTCTGTCTGACCATGTTTACTATGCATAGCCATGCATGTTACTTAACTCAAGTAGTTTACAAAAGGATCACCATCTAGAATAACCTTCAAACATAATTTCACCTATTATGAATCTTTGAATGTTTCACAAAATGCTTTTATATGTTTGAACGCTATAAAAAGTATGCAACCATCAAAATCTTGCTTGCCCATTCATTATGCTACAGCACAAATTAGAAGCAACTAACTGCTCCAGCTAACTCTTGCCAATAGTCAACATGGACACAGTGTTGTCAGGCCTTCCAATTTTTCCAAAGAACATGAATAATGCACGTTCCTGTGCAATCCTCCATTTGATAGCAATACCCAAGACTACTCTACAGGCCAAATTTTGGCCTGCAGACCTCCCAATTTACAACCTCTGCTATAGACAGATCAGTACTAGCAGCTGGTGTGGGTATCCCTACAAATTTTTTTAGGTCAATATCCAGTTACAAATCATTATCTGAGTGAAATACTTGGGTATATTTTTGTAGGTACACTACAGAAAGAGTGGTAGCAAAACCTAGGAATATGCTAACAAATGGAGTTTCCTTAATAAATTGTTTTTTAATGTTTATTTATTTTTGAGAAAGAGAGACAGAGTGTCAGCAGGGGAGGGGCAGAGAGAGAGAGAGAGAGAGAGGGAGACACAGAATCCAAGGCAGTCTCTAGGCTCTGAGCTGTCAGCACAGAGCCCGATGTGGGGCTCAAACCCACGAACCGTGAGATCATGACCTGAGCTGAAGTCGAAGTCAGACGCCTAAACGCCTTAAGGAGTCACCCAGGCCCCCCTGGAGTTTCCTTTAAAGAAGGATACAAAGACCACAGAGAGGTTGGCTGGACCACCTACTTCCTCAGGACTGTAGCAAGTGAATTATCCTAAGAATGGAGCACATCTCCTTTGTACCTCCATTTCTGAGTCTACTGTGTCAACTCACACCAACCTGGAGCATCACTCCACTTTTCTCTATGGCTTCCATAATAATGCTAGCAGCACGCTCACAAGAAATTTACTTTCCCAAGCTGTAGAACTGTGAGTAAAAACTATGAGCCCAGAGTGAGGCACTGACCCAGTTCCTCCTATCCACCTACTATCAGTATCAACCATATGTTTTATCAGTCAAATTATTAAAAGGACTGGTTTGATGGTCTGGTGTGAAAATTACTATGTTGAACCAGAGCTGAAGCTACATGGAAGATGAGCCATCTTCTTCATGAAGGCAGACCAAGGAAGTATTTTACCACACTACCAACATTTCCCTTAAAATATCTGTCTAGTTCTCATACCATTTTACACATAGTTTCACTTTTAAGAATTAATCTTACCAAAAAAACCAGCACTCCTCAGAAAGATTTATATATAAGGATAGTCATACTTGTTATATACAACAGTATTTAAGGTATATATTATATAACGTAATATACAATATATATAATGATAAAGAGTTGAAAATAGACATGTCCAACAACGGTAAAAATAGTTAAATAATGAATTATGGTACATCCATAAAACAGAGCACTATGCAGCCATTAAAAACATATTCTTGGGGCACTTGGGTGGCTCAGTTGGTTGAGCGTCCAACTTTGGCTCAGGTCATGAGCTCGAATTCATGAGTTCAAGCCCCACATCGGGCTCACTGCTTTCAGCCTGCCAGTGCAGAGCCCACTTCAGATCCTCTGTCCCCTTCTCTCTGCCCCTCCCTTGCCTGCACTCTCCCAAAAATAAATAAATATAAAAAAAGTTTTTTAAACATATTCTTATAATTTATCAAGTGAAAAAGCAAGTCAGACTCTAAATTTACACAATAAATGTGTATTTTTCTATGTGTAAATATACATATTCTATACAGACATGTACATATACATATATACAAACATTCATACATATACATATATTTACATATTATAAATTTTTAAAGGTCTGGAGCAATGTATACCAAAATATTAGCTGTTATCCCACCACTGAAGATAGTTTTCAATTTTCTTCTTTATACTTTTCTAAACGTTCCAAATTTTCGATAAGAACATGTATTACTTTCAGCAATCAGGAGGGAAAACTAAACTAATAAAAGAGGGAAAAGTTTTTGTTTTTTTAAATGAACAACTAAGGCTACATTTTTTTGTACTATAGAGTAAGAGCCAACTTTTTCTCTACAGAGTCAGATAGTAAATATTCTATTCAGACATTGTGGCACAAATGCCATAAGTAATACTTAAGTAAACACAGCTATGTCCTAATGAAACTTTAAAGACAATGAAATCTAGATTTATAAAATTTACCAAAATGTTATTCTTCTTTTGATTTTTGTTCAGTCACTTAAAAATGTGAAAACCATTTAGCTTATAGTCAGTGAAAACCATTTAGCTCAAACCAAAAGCAAGCAGCAAATCAAATGTGCTCCACAAGTTAGCCAACTCCTACGACAGAACACAAACAAAATGGTGGAAGACTGGAAAATGTCCAGTGCTACTGGTATTAACAACTACAGCTATTTTTTAATTACCATAATACACTGATAAAATACTTAATAAGAATACAACTTCTTAGTAAAACCTTTTTGATATATCACTTGCCAAATGAAATTAATGATAGCAGAATGAGTGGGTTTACTATAGAGGGTTAGTAATATTAGCCAATTAAATGTTAAGAGATTATCTCCCCAAATTATAAATGATGTTTTGAAAACATTCATCTTAAATGATTTTATTTGACATCAATTAGACAGGAGGACAAGCTGTCTACTGAGGGCAGTTCAAGTGCCTTTTAGTTCATGGCAACAGAAATACACCTATAAGATTCAAGATTTAAATCAGACCAAATACAGGAAAATTAAGACCTGCATCATATTAACTAAGAAGGGATAGCTTTTTAATCATCTATAGAGCTTTTAAGTCACATTCTACTTCACTCTGTCAGAGTAGAAATTCATCTCAAGAGTACAACATTTTGGGTGCCTGGGTCAGCCTCAGTCGGTTAAGTGTCCAACTCTTGACATTGGCTGAGGTCATGATCTCACAGTTTGTGAGCTGGAGACTCACATGGGGTCTGAGTTGATGGTGCAGAGCCTGCTCAGGATTCTCTCTCTTCTCTCTGCCTCCTGCTCTCAAAATAAATAAATAGACTTAAAGAAAAAAGAGGACAACACTTTCCCACTTAGAATGCTATCATCTTCTAGAAAATGGACAAACTCCTGTTTCTTAGAAAGCTGGGTTTCAGTGGAGCAGCTCAGAGATGTCTTTGTTCCTAAAACCTTTAACTAAGCTAAGGAAATTAATACCTACTGTTACCATGGTAACTGACTTGCCTAACTGCTTGAGGGCTAAACTGAATCCCAACCTTTCGGAAAAGTGTTTAAAACAACAACAACAACAACAACAACAACAACAAAACACTGTTAAGTTACATGATACCTACAGATAACCACGTCCAGGAAAAAATTTTTAGTAAGTAGTTCAGTGTTTAACTGATAGGAAATTTATACTGTTTAACGTGAACAAATTTCTACCTACTATCTAAAATAGTTCACTTCTAGAAATGGGCAGAAAACATGAATAGACACTTCTCTAAAGAAGACATCCGGATGGCCAACAGGCACATGAAAAGATGTTCAACGTCGCTCCTCATCAGGGAAATACAAATCAAAACCACACTCAGATACCACCTCACGCCAGTCAGAGTGGCCAAAATGAAGAAATCAGGAGACTATAGATGCTGGAGAGGATGTGGAGAAACAGGAACCCTCTTGCACTGTTGGTGGGAATGCAAATTGGTGCAGCTGCTCTGGAAAGCAGTGTGGAGGTTCCTCAGAAAATTAAAAATAGACCTACCCTATGACCCAGCAATAGCACTGCTAGGAATTTATCCAAGGGATACAGGAGTACTGATGCATAGGGGCACTTGTACCCCAATGTTTATAGCGGCACTCTCAACAATAGCCAAATTATGGAAAGAGCCTAAATGTCCATCAACTGATGAATGGATAAAGAAATTGTGGTTTATATACACAATGGAATACTACGTGGCAATGAGAAAAAATGAAATATGGCCTTTTGTAGCAACATGGATGGAACTGGAGAGTGTGATGCTAAGTGAAATAAGCCATACAGAGAAAGGCAGATACCATATGGTTTCACTCTTATGTGGATCCTGAGAAACTTAACAGAAACCCATGGGGGAGGGGAAGGAAAGAAAAAAAAAAGAGGTTAGAGTGGGAGAGAGCCAAAGCATAAGAGACTGTTAAAAACTGAGAACAAATTGAGGGTTGATGGGGGGCGGGAGGGAGGGCAGGGTGGGAGGGAGGGCAGGGTGGGTGATGGGTATTGAGGAGGGCACCTTTTGGGATGAGCACTGGGTGTTGTATGGAAACCAATTTGACAGTAAATTTCATATATTAAAAAATAAAAAAAATAAAAAAAATAAAAAAAAAAGAGTAAAAAAAAATAAAAAAAATAAATAAAATAAATAAATAAATAAAATAGTTCACTTCTATTTGTTCAAAATATGTAAAGGCTAATCTGATAAAATGTTTTTATAAATTTTGATTTAGTCAAAAATCAAGAATGTTTACAATGACTTTGAAATCTGCTAACCAAATGTCATAAAAGAGTGGTCATGGTATGGGGTGCCTGGGTAGTTCAGTCGGTTAAGCATCCAGCTTCAGCTCAGGTCATGATCTCATGGTTCATGAATTCAAGCCCCGTATCGAGCTCTGTGCTGACAGCTCAGAGCCTGGAGCCTGCCTCAGATTCTGTGTCTGCCTCTCTCTCTGTCCCTCCCCTGCTTGCGCTCTGTCTCTCTCTCTCAAAAATAAATACTAAAAAAAAAAAATTTTTTTTTTAAGTAGCCATGGTATATAAGCTGTAATTTCAATTTTTCACTTTGGGCATTTATGCAAATTTTACAAATATCCATTAAGTTTCACAATATTTCTCTGAGGAAGAAAACTCTATGACCATCACCGTATAACAAAGGAATTTCTATCACAAAGGAAAACTAATAACAAAGACTAACTGATTTTGCAAAAGTTAGCAGACTGCTCTCATATTAAACATTATACTATTAAGGGGCACCTGGATGGCTCAGTCAGTTAAGCGTCTGATTCTTGATTTCCAGTTCAGATCATGATCTCAAGGTTCGTTTGTGAGTTCAAGCCCCGCATCAATGCAGAGCCTGCCTGGGATTCTCTTTCCTTCTGTCTCTTGGCCCTTCTCTGTTTGTGTGTGCTCTCTCCCTTGAAATAAACACACAAACTTAAAAAAAAATTATATTATGAAGAGGCAGAAGACTAGAATGGAAAGAAATCTGGGCTTGGAGTCAGAAAACCTAGGCTCCTACGTTGCTTTGTGTCAAGAAAAATTATCCAAAAGTTAAATTATCCAAAAGTTAAGTTAAAAGAGAAGGCAGTACATCCTTTCAATGTCATATAGGAACACAATCTTGTCCAAAGATAACTTTCATTAGAGAATATACCTTTATATGACTTGCTATTTACTACTGATTAAAAACTGAGACTCTGTGAAGTTACTTGTTAACTTGTAAGTTTTTGTCTGGTTAAGAAGCAATTGAATTCTGTCATGTAGAAAAGAAAATGTCTGTAGGGATAGCTTTGTAGTTGACCCAGCAATTTTATTCCAAAGTTATTTCTCCAATGTCTACATGTAATGGTCAATTTTACAGGTCAACTTAACTAGGCTAAGGGGTTACCTGGCCCAGAGCTGGCTGAACATCAATTCTAGGTGTGTCTGGGAGGGTGTTTCCAGAGGAAACTAGCATTTGAATAGAACTTTGTAAAGACTGCCCTCACCAACAAGAGTAGGTATAATCCGATCCATTGAGAACCTCCATAAAACAAAAAGGCAGAGAGAGGGCAGATCTGCTCTCCACTTGAGCTGAGACGTCCTTCTTCTCTTGCCCTCCCACACCACACTCCTCAGTTCTCAGACCCCCCCTAGGAGGGGCACTTAGACCACTGGCTCCTCTGGTTCTTAGGCCTTCAGATTTAGACTGGAACTACACCACTGGTTTTCCTAGACCTCCAGCTTGCTGACAGCAAACTGCAGAATTTCTAGGCCTCCATAATTGCATGAACCAATTCTTCATAATAAATCTCTTCCTAGAGGTGCCTGGCTGGCTCAGTCGGTTAAGCGTCCGAGTCTTGATTTTGGCTCACATCATGATCTCATAGTTTGTGAGTTCCAGCCTTGTGTTGGGCTCCACACTGACAGATTCTCTCTTCCTCTCTCTCTGCCCCTTCCCCATCACTCATGCTCCCACGCATACTCCCTCTCTTTCTTTCAAAATAAATAAATAAACTTAAAAAAAATCTTTTTCTATAGATCTATATATATCCTACTGGTTCTGTTTTTCTGGAGAACCCTAATATACTATATAATCTCTGTTCCTCTTTGAACAAATTTTATCTTCTGCTGGTTCCCTCATTAGTGAACTGAATGTGACATCTGTTGATTCTGTATTTGTATGAGAATCAGTCTTTAATATTTTGGAAAATTACACTTTGACACTTGGCCACTTAGTATCCATGTGACTTTGGACAAGTCACTTTACTTTCTGTTTTCGTTTCCTCATCTGTAACATGGGATTAAATTCCTAATATATTACTTGCCTTATTACATTATTATTATTATATATTATATTACTTGCCTTACCAACCATGGCATCAATATAAAGATAAGCAGTGATAAACAGGACGTTACATCTTTTAATCTACAGTTATACATAAGTTGGTATATCGATAGTGTTAGCTAGGAAGCAACAGAAAGTTACTCAAATCACAGTTCTGATAGCAATCAAGCAGAAGGGAGAAAGGGAAGGGACAAAAGAAGGGAAGGAATGTATTCAGCTTTACAGAACCAGCAGTGTGGCCAAGGAGACACCCAGCCAGGTTATTTCACCTGGTGGTCCCTTGTGGGGTGTTTCATCTGATAGCCTCTTATGTGAACCAGTTTGAGCCCTTGTGGATGAGTTGAGGACCTGCGCAGAAGCCCCGGGTTGTCCTGAAGCCCCGGGTTGTCCTGGGTTAGCTCACTGTAATACAAAGATTTCCTCCTATGGGAGGGGTTTTCTGCCATTTTTTGAACAGACGATGTATGTATGCACTAGCACATTGACATGCTAGGTATGCACAACTGAACTAAAGTGCCTAAGTAACAGAATATGTGTAAGTTCCTTAAAGTATATGTAAGCTCCCTGCCTCTACCCCCAAATACACAGAATAAAAGCTTCCTGTACAACCCCACAGGGAGACAGTGCTTTTGAGAGCTAGCTCCCTGACTCCTTACTTATATCAGGTAATAAAAAGTTCTTTGCCTTCAACACTTCCTTGGGTTGTGTTCAATTTAATGCACCCCAAGAGGCAAATCCCTTGAGTTCAGTTACAAGAGAAATTGTGATAGATCTTCTGTTACTATACCTCATTCCCTTCAGTGTACTGACAGGAATCAAGTGAAGATACCAAATCCATGCCAACTAGACAAGGTATATAAAGTTATTAAAAATTAATTAAGCAGAGAAGTGCTTCATCAACAGAACGTTCTTTTAAATGATAAATTCAGGGGCGCCTGGGTGGCTCAGTCGGTTAAGCGTCCGACTTCGGCTCAGGTCATGATCTCACGGTCCGTGAGTTCGAGCCCCGCGTCGGGCTCTCTGCTGACAGCTCAGAGCCTGGAGCCTGTTTCTGATTCTGTGTCTCCCTCTCTCTCTGACCCTCCCCGGTACATGCTCTATCTCTCTCTGTCTCAAAAATAAATAAACATTTAAAAAAAATGATAAATTCAAATAGGGGAGAGAAAATGGATTCATTTTCCAAAAAGACTTCATTCTTACCCATTAGACCTGACCCAAAGTATAGTTTTGATACTGTAAAAGTATATTTAGGAGGTTTCCAAATATAATCTAAATTACAACAGTAATAGTCACATACTCACCTTTTTGTGCATGTACAAAATAAGAATGAATTAAAAAAGTCTCAATGACTTGTAAGTTATAAAATGGGACTAATAAGTGTTTACAAAATAATTTAACACAGAGAGCTTATAAAACCAAAGCAGCTTAAATGCTTCAGCAATTCAATTTGGTTATCAATGCCTTAATTTTGGTTAGACTCTCTGGGTTTCATCTATATAGTTATATTCTTTTTACTGAGAGGCAGCTTCTAGTCAAAACGTCTTTCAAATTTAATCAACAATGCAATGAACTTTAAACATTCTGGGTTTGCATACAAATCCTAAAAGAAAACAGGTGGTTAACTCTTGGACATCAATCTTAGCAATATTTTGGGGATCTGACTTCTCAAGCAAGGGCAACAAAAGCAAAAAACAAAACCAAAAAACAATTGGGACTACATCAAATTAAAAAGCTTTTGCACAGTAAAAGAAACCACCAACAAAACAAAAAAGCAATCTATTGAATAGAACAAGATATTTGCAAATGATATATCCAATAAAAGGTTTATATCCAAAATATACAAAGAAATCATACAACTCAACACCAAAAAAAAAAAAAAAAAAAAAAAAGTGATTAAAAAAAAAAGGGGGCAGAGGATCTAAACAGACATCTTTCCAAAGAAGACATCCAGATGGCCAACAGACACATGAAAGATGCTCAACATCACTAATCATCAGGGAAATGCAAATCAAAACCACAATGAGATATCACCTCACATATGTCAGAATGGCTAGTATCAAAAAGACAAGAAATAACAAGTGTTGGTAAGAATGTGGAGAAAAGGGAACCCTTGTGCACTGTTGGTGGGAATGTAAATTGTACATTTAGCCACTATAGAAAGCAGTATAGAGGTACCTCAAAAAATTAAAAATAGCAATACCCTACAATCCAGGAATTTCACGACTGGGTATTTATCCAAAGAAGATAAAAACACTAATTCAAAAGGATACATCCCGATTTTTATCACAGCATTATATACAATATCCAAGATAGGGAAGAAACCTAAGTGTCCATCTAAGGATGAATGAAAAAAGAATGAAAAAGGTGTGCAATGGAATACTACTCAGCCATAAAAAGGAATGAAATCTTGCCATTTGAGACACCATGGATGGCCCTGGAGGGTATTTTGCTAAGTGAAATAATTCAAAGAAAGACAAATCCCATACCAAAACACCAGAAACAAGACTCATAAATACAAAAAGCAAAGTGGTGGTTGCCAGAGGGGAGGGGTGCTGAGGAACAGACAAAATGGATAAAGGGGATTAAGAGGTACAAACTTCCAATTATAAAATAAATAAGTCACGAGCATGAAAAGTACAACATAAGGAATATAGTTAATAATATTAGAATGACTATTTGTATGGTGACAGATGGTAACTACACTTGCTCTGGTGAACATTTTGTAATGTGTGTACAGCTGACCCTTGAACAATATGAGGGTTATGGGCACCAACCCACCACACAGTCGAAAATCCACATGTAATTTTTTACTCCCCCAAAACTTAACTACTAATAGCCTACTGTTGACAGGAAGCCTTACCAATACTACAAACAATTAACAAATATTTTGCATAAGTATAAAGTAAGCTAGAAAAAAAATTAAGAAAATCGTAAGGTGGAGCCCCCAGGTGGCACATTTGGTTGAGCATCCAACTCTTGATTTCAGTCCAGGTCATGATCTCACAGTTATGAGATCAAGCCCTGCTTTGGGCTCCCTGCTTGAGATTCTCTCTCTCCCTCTCCCTCTACCCCTCCCAACTTGCTCTTGTCCACTCTCTGTCTCTCTCTCAAAAAAAAAAAAAAAAAAGAAGGAAAGAAAAAAGACACAAATCGTAAGGGAAATACATTTATGGTATTGTGCTATATTTATTAAAAGTATTCATGTACAAGTGGATGCACTCCATTCAAAACCATATTGCTCAAGGGCCAACGGTAAATGTTGAATCGCTATGTCATACACCTGAAACTAGTAATATTATATGTCAACCGTACTTCAGTTAAAAAAAAATCTAGATTTAGGGGTGCCTGGGTGGCTCAGTCGGTTAAGCATCTGACTCTTGATTTTGGTTTACGTCATGATCTCATGGGTCATGAGATCAAGCTCCCTACCCCCACCCCGGGGCTCTACACTGACAAGACAGAGCCTGCTTAGGATTCTCCCTCTCTGTCTGCCCCTCGCACAGCTCACACTTGCAAGCACAAGCACCTGTGCACTCTCTCTCTCAAAAATAAACAAACATTAAAAGATTCTGGGCTTGATTTCTTATTATTTATTATGTTACATATTTTCTAAAAATTGTAACCTCACCCTTTGAGTGTATCTATACTTAGTAATATACTAGCAACTAGTTTATGTGTGCATGCACACACACATACACACACACACACACACACACACACACACACGCACATATACCCAATCTATAATTCACTTTAGGAGTTCCAGTGGTACAATTGGTTAGCATGTGGTACTTATAGAATTCATTTTAGAAGATATAATTTATAAGGTATTCTTCTGTACTGTTTTAGAGAATTCTTTCTACTTTTCAATGTACTACTAGGAATAGGAGGGGGTAGAGGAAAACAAGAGAAACCAAACAATCCATGACAAAGCCCTCATTAAATCCCTAATTAAAGAGGCTTTCAAGACTTTCATTAATCCATTGCTAGACTTCTGCTAATCATCATTTCCTCCCAAATAACCCAGGCAAGCAAACTAGAAAAGCTAAATAAAACCACCTATTAGCATTTGGTTTGGCTATAGTAAGTTACTGAAATTTTAAAAAGTAATAGAATGTTTTTTTGACAGACCCATTCCTTTATTATAGATACCTACCAAATTTTCATAACTATCAAATATTATATAATATGATTCATATTAATAAGGTATAAATAAAAATTTGTATTAATAAAGTCAACTGAAATAAAGTGTAAATGAAACCAATCAAATATAATAAAATGCCATTAAAACGCTAGCAACAGGGGAAAGGATAAAGCCTCACTCTATGCTGTGTCATTGTGAGAAGCCGCACTGCCCATAAACCAGGAACACGACTCGACCTGAACTGAGTCCATAGCTCATGAAGTGCTTTATAACTGAATTTCACTATCCAACTGAATAATTCATTATTTTTAATGAATTTCCTCTGTTCTGTAAGTAGCTACAGCCAGTCAGCTGAAATCAACCATTATAAAATGGGAGAAACTGCAGAGAAAGTTTTCAAGTAAGTCAATTTAAAACTTGCTTAGGCTGACTATTTTTCCTTTTACATTTATTCCTGTTACTTCACATGGCCTGAGATGAAATTTTATCGGACTCATTATCAAGTGTACATTGATAGTTAACTACCCACCATCCATTCCATCCTGCACCCTTTTTACAGTACCATGTATTTAATTTAGAAAAGACTAGTTATTTACCCACAAAGCCAGTATGCTTCAGGAAAACTGCCCTCACTCCCAGCTCCCATGAGAAACCCAAGTGATCTAAAGGTAATCTCATGCCCTTTGCGACAACGATGATTCAGAAACTCGGGTTAAACTCAAGGCATTCCCCCAAATTTGGCTTAAGAATAAAATATACAACCTAATTTAGGCCAATGAGACACAAGAAGAAGGTTCCTGAAGATAATACTGTCTTGCACTGGTAAGAAAGTGATTTGAAGATATGCCCTCTATTTGAGAATGTGAAGTCTGGGCCATCTACAGCCATTCTGCTACTACAATGGAAGTCAGCTGGAGGAGAAAGCCATCTTAAATAGAAATCCAAAACACAGAAGAAAGCAAAGACGAAAGTGGGGTCACAGTCAATGGACAAAGCCAGATTAACTAATCAGCCCTGCCTTAGCCTTCACGTTACATTTTAATAATATATTTCCTTATTTTTTTAGCCTGTTGAAAGAAGTTTCCTGTGCCTACATTCTAGTAACACACAAATATAACTGAAAATAAAATTGTGTGGTTAATCCTTTTCTTTAATTCCTTATCTTAAATAAAAATGAATTATAAAGATAAAATAGCCAAAGTATACAACAAAAGTTTCATAACTTCATATGTAGAGTTTCGAAAACTTTTAAAATAACAATAAGAATCAAAATAACAGGGGCGCCTGGGTGGCGCAGTCGGTTAAGCGTCCGACTTCAGCCAGGTCACGATCTCGCGGTCCGTGAGTTCGAGCCCCGCGTCGGGCTCTGGGCTGATGGCCCGGAGCCTGGAGCCTGTTTCCGATTCTGTGTCTCCCTCTCTCTCTGCCCCTCCCCCGTTCATGCTCTGTCTCTCTCTGTCCCAAAAATAAATAAAAAATGTTGAAAAAAAAAAAAAAAGAATCAAAATAACAGTAAATAGCAATTTAACAGAAACTTATAGCAACTAAGTGGGAGTAATATTTAACTTCAGGATGCAAAGCTCTGCAATCCACTGTGTTGAAATTCAGCAATGCCACACAGAAAGAAAAATGCATGGGGCACCTGGGTGGCTGTCGGTTAAGCGTCCAACTTTGGCTCAGGTCGTGATCTCGCAGTTTGTGGGTTTGAGCTCCACGTCGGGCTCTCCACTCTCAGCGAGGGGCCCACATCGGATCCTCTGTCTCCCTCTCTCTCGCCCCACCTCCCTCTCTCTTGCCCCACTGGTCGTTCTCTCTCTCCCTCAAAAATAAACATTAAAGACTTAAAAAAAAAAAAAAGAAAGAAAGAAAAATGCATAACTTTTACCACAAGACCAGTAAGTGTGGGAGGAAGGGTGAAAAATAAAAATGTAGACTGGGTAAAAAAGACGTTGGGAAACTAATACATAATTCTGAAAGCAACCATAAGTTTACCCAATGCAAATCTTTCATAAGAACCTCTTAAAACAGGATGAATTTATATAAAATGAATAAAAGAGGGGCACCTGGGTGGCTCAGTCAGTTAAGCATCCGACTCTTGGTTTTGGCTCAGGTTATGATCTCGTGGTTTCATGAGTTTGAGCCCCACGTCTGGCTCTGCACAGGCAGCACAAAGCCTGCTTGGGATTCTCTCTCTCCCTCTCTCTCTCTCTGTCCCTCTCCCCACTCATGCTGTCTCTGTCCCTCTCAAAATAAATAAATAAACTTAAAAAAACTTTTAAATGAATAAAAGGAAAACTCAGCAATTTTGTGATTATACACCTCCTAGAAGGCAAAAGTTATTGTCTAGTCCAATTGTCTTTCTATTGTACTTCAGCGCCTTCATTTTATGAATGAACAGCAAAAGCAGATCAGGTGCCAGTAGGCAATGCCTCATGCTGCATGTCAAAATTTCTAGAAGAAGAAACAAAGCTTTGGTATTTTTTCCAATGGCGTCTATCAATGCTACCACAGACTACGAATATCTCCCATCCCTCTATCCTCTGGGCTTCAACGAGCCTAAAAAGGGGGTGAATCTCTGCCCTTCCCTAGCATATCAGACTAAAGATGGAAGAAAAGATCATAAAAATGTAGAGATGAGAAAATGGAAGTCAGAAAGTAACAAAGATTTAAAGTAGGCTTAGGAGAGAAGGTCACTGGTTTCACATATTTTTGGGAAAATGTGAAATTATACTAATTACTTATTTTCCCATGAAGAAATTATTCAACAACCATCCTCTTTCTTAATTCTCCCATTTTTAAGCATTTTATCAAAAAAAAGATCAACTTTAAAAGAGGTTGACTGCTACTACTAACCAGCTTTTACAAGAGACAAGCTTAACTCTTATCAAAAAGCTAAAGTCTCCTAAAATAAGTAATTTTTCCATAGTATCATGAGGGTATCTTATTTGATTAAAAGGAACAAATATTCTGAATGACCAGATTCATGATAAGCCTACCCAAAGTAAGTACTTCTCTATATATGAGCAAGAATCAATTTGAAAATATAATTTATATCTGAAATCAATAAAAGCAAAATGACAACCTACCAAGAAATAAACCTAACATAAAACATAGAGACCCATTTTAAAGACAACTAGAAAAGTTTACTAGGATGTCCAAAAAGAGCTATTTGACACATTTAGTTTCTGGATGGTTAGTCTCAAAATTGTAACCACATTAATTAAATCAGTACACTCAAGAAGTAATACCAAGAAAAAATGTTAGCAGGAGTTTTCATCAAATCACACAAGTTTATATTAAAGTTCTCTAGGAAAAGAAAATGCTCAAAAGTAGTAAATATTTTTTTGAAAAATAAGACCAATAAGGGGAAGCTCACTCTGAATATGAAATGGTACAAAACAACAATAATTCAAATTATGTGGAATTGGTATAAAAAGAGATACAAATCAACAGAATAAAATATACCATGTTCTGAAACAGATCCATGTAAATATAGAAATCTGACATACCATAAAGGAGATTTCTCATCTTCAAGAAAGAACAAAGTACTCAATGAATGAGGCCAACAAAACTGTCTATAATTCTGATAAACCACTGTCAGCAAAAATTTTAAAGGTTAATCATATACAATATATTTGCAAGAGAACAGGAACCAGCCTTATCATTTTCAAAGACATTTTGTAGACATTATCAACATTTTAAACTGCATACCCTTTAAGCCTGCAATGATATCTATCCTATGGAAATACATGCATATATGCACAAAGATGTATACATTATATCAGTCTGTAATAACAAAAATACTAGAAGTAATTAGTAGGGTAAATTAACACTTAAATAAACGACATATCCAAAAAAGAACTCAAACTCCACACCCAAAAAACAAAAAAATCCAGTGAAGAAATGGGCAGAGGACATGACTAGACACTTTTCTAAAGGAGACATCCAGATGGCTAACAGACACATGAAAAGATGCTCAACATCACTCATCATCAGGCAAATACAAATCAAAACCACATTGAGGTACCACCTCACACCCATCAGATTGGCTAAAATTAACAACTCAGGAAACACCAGATGTTGCCAAGGATGTGGAAAATGCACTGCTGGTAGGAATGCAAACTGGTGCAGCCACTGTGGAAAACAACGTGGAGGTTCCTCCAAAAATTAAAAATAGACCTACCCTATGACCCAGCAGTAGCACTACTAGGAATTTACCCAAGGGATACAGGAGTACTGATGCATAGGGGCACTTGTACCCCAATGTTTATAGCAGCACTCTCAACAATAGCCAAATTATGGAAAGAGCCTAAATGTCCATCAACTGATGAATGGATAAAGAAATTGTGGTTTATATACACAATGGAGTACTACGTGGCAATGAGAAAGAATGAAATATGGCCCTTTGTAGCAACATGGATGGAACTGGAGAGTGTGATGCTAAGTGAAATAAGCCATACAGAGAAAGGCAGATACCATACATTTCACTCTTATGTGGATCCTGAGAAATTTAACAGAAACCCATGGGGGAGGGGAAGGAAAAAAAAAAAAAAAAAGAGGTTAGAGTGGGAGAGAGCCAAAGAATAAGAGACTCTTAAAAACTGAGAACAAACTGAGGGTTGATGGGGGGTGGGAGGGCGGGGAGGGTGGGTGAGGGTATTGAGGAGGGCACCTTTTGGGATGAGCACTGGGTGTTGTATGGAAACCAATCTCACAACAAATTTCATATATTGAAAAAAAAATTAACAACAACAACAACAACAAAAAATAGACCTACCCTATGCCCCAGCAATTGCACTACTAGGAATTTATCCAAAGGATATAGAAATGCTAATTCGAAGGGGCATATGCACCCCAATGTTTATAGCAGCACTATCAACAATAGCGAAATTATGGAAAGAGCCCAAATGTCCATTGACTGATGAATGGATAAAGAAGATGTGGTGTACACACACACACACACACACACACACACACACACAAATGGAATATTACTCAGCAATCAAAAAGAATGAAATCTTGCCACTTGCAACAATGTGGATGGAACTAGAATGTATTATGCTAAACGAAATAAGTCAATCAGAGAAAGACAAATATATGATTTCACCCATATGTGGAATTAAAGAAACACAACAGATGAACACAGGGGAAGGGAAGGGAAAATAAGATAAAAACACAGAGGGAGGCAAACCATGAGATTCTTCACTTGATCTTAGCCAAAAGGCCGAGAAGCAATAAACCATAAGAGATTCTTAAATACAGAGAACAAACTAAGGGTTGCTGGAGGGGAGGTGGATGGGGGGATGGGCTAAACGGGGGATGGGCATTAAGGAGGGAACTTTGTTGAGATGAGCACTGAGTGTTAAATGTAAGTGATGAATCACTGGATTCTACTCCTGAAACCAATACGTTATATGTTAATGTATACTAACTTAAATCTAAATTTTAAAAAGTAAATAAACAATGACACATCCATAATACGGAATAAGAAGTTCATAAAAAAATACAATAGAACTACTGACAAGTTCTAGTAACATACATAAAGTCAAACAGGAAAAACTAAGTATAAGTAGTCGTTACCATTTAAATTTTAAAATACAAAATGAGGGGTGCCTGGGTGGCTTAGTCGGTTAGGTGTCAGACTTTGGCTCAGGATATGATCTCACAGTTCATGAGTTTGAGCCCTGCATCAGGCTCTGTGCTGACAGCTCAGAGACTGGAACCTGCTTTGGATTCTGTGTCTCCCTTGCTCTCTCTACCCCTTCCCCACCTCCCCTCTCAAAAATAAACAAACATTAAAAAAACTTATAAAAATAAAAATGAAATTCTATTTAAAACTTAAAATACAAAATGTAAATGCAAAGAACAATCCAGAAGGATATGTATCAGTTAATAGGGATCCCTATAGGGAAAGAAATGGAATTGAGGTCAGGTATGTGAAGGGAGAGTTTTAAGATTCTATAATTTGTTTCTCAACAACCATATTTCTCTCTCCCACCCTCCCTCTTATCTACCTCCTTCTTTCAATCTGAGAGTAATATGAGCCTCTGTAAATAATGAAATCAATAGTGACTTATATTTTTCCAACTTGGGATGCTGAGGATAAACAAATTCTCATGGTTTTAATAAAATCATGAATGAGAGGAGCAAAAATAGGCTGATTGCCTTAACACTAGAAAGAAGGAAGTAACAAACCCATTTCGCCCTCCCCACCCCCCCCACCCCCAATGTTAATAGCAAAGTTTTTTCGATGAGAATAACCTCATCACCAGTACCAGGAATGAAACCCAATTGTTTTAAGATCAGTGGGGAAATTCCATTCCCCCTACCATATAACCAATTCAGGGGCAGGAACTATAACCTAGGTCTCAGTTCTCTGGTCTCCATCCTTTGTCCATAACTGTCAAATGCAAAGTGGTCCTCAAGATTCTCTTTACAATGTATAAGATGGGATGCTTTTGCTCCAGCTAGACATGAAGGAAGAAATATATCACCATGGTTGATGCGCACAGCCATCTTACAGCCATACAAGAAACTGCTCCAAAAGTAAAGCACTTTCTTGCCTTCTGCATGGAAAAAGGTCAAGCACAGGGCCAGAAAAATAGTCAGAGCTCTAACTGAACTTGCCTTCAGGCCACTGTATCTTAGGATATATCAATTAAATAAGCTAAACTTTTATCGCTAAAGCCAGTTTGACTTGGGTTTTTCATTAGTTGCAATGATAACATCCCTGTTGATGGGATGGAATAAATAAAATCTAATACTACTTCTTGAAATGATTTTTTAAAGACTATACAGAATTCCATTTTCTTTATCATAATTTGTTTAACTATTCCCTATTGATGACAGTTTACTTACAAGTTTTATCACAAATAATGGTCAATGAACACCCTTATGTGTATCTTTAGGCATTCATATTATTTCTATAGGATGGATTCCTAGACATGAAATTGCTAAGTCATGGAATACTCCTACCTCTCTGCCTGCTTTCCACCAATAAATTATTCACAACCCTGAGACAGAAGACAAGGCAAAGAAGACTACCCAGAAAGCCAGGAAAAATTCCTACAGAAGCATTATAATAAGCCTTTGGTGAAAGACTTCAAATTAACAGCTAAGAAAAGATGTCATCCATCACCTGTCACTCTTACAAGAACACTTTGGTCAAAGAACAGAAATCCGTGGGGCGCCTGGGTGGCTCAGTCGGTTAAGTGTCCGACTTCGGCTCAGGTCATGATCTCACGGTCCGTGAGTTCGAGCCCCGCGTCAGGCTCTGTGCTGACAGCTCAGAGCCTGGAGCCCGTTTCAGATTCTGTGTCTCCCTCTCTCTGACCCTCCCCCATTCATGCTCTCTCTCTGTCTCAAAAATAAATAAACGTTAAAAAAAAAAAAATTAAAAAAATTAAAAAAAAAAAGAAATCCGTGAAGGCATTGTGAGTTGACTATGAGTTGCAATATATCCATATGTAACTCAATATCTAACTTTTCAGTGTTGGGTATAGAACAAGTTGGTGATATTTGAGTTGCATGTTAATGGACCATCACCATCAGTATTATAATCATTTATATCTACATCCTACCTCTTTTCCTCTCTACTTGTCCAAGGGCTTACAATGTTTGATGCAAAATTTCCAAAGACAGTGCCTCTCAGTTTTCTCACTAGGTCTCCAATTGTCTTGCCTACACCCTGCTCTGCTCATTTGTTCCCATAGGGATGCCATGTCATTACCAATGACTGAATCCTTCCATAATCTCAATTCTAAGCATCTCTCTAATCAACATCTCCTATTTTCCAAGTTCATTCCCTTAGAAATTCAATTCAAACAATCCTTTGATCCAAGTAGGACCTATAATCCAATGGTCCTACTTTTCCACTCTCCTCACCACCAGGTAGTCCTTACTTCCTCCTTGAGCGTTTAAATTGCAAAATTATAACCACTTACTTTCATACTCCCTTAACTTCATTGTGCATCTTTGGCTTCATTATTCTCTCCTGTTAAAACTCTCACCCTGCCTGAAGAAAACAAATTCTCTGCCTACTCTATGCCTGTACCTATGCGGCTAACTGAATGCAGCAGGTGAAAAACCCAACCATGCTGACCGGTCTCACCTTAAATTTATGACCACCAAATGTCTTCCTAGCAATTCTACAACTTTTCACTTATCTATTTCCTATCCTCTCCTTCTAAGATAACTATTTCAGGGGCACCTGGGTGGCTCAGTTGGTTGAGTGTCTAACTTTGGCTCAGGTCATGATCCCATGGTTCAAGGGTTCAAGCCCTGTGTCAGGCTCTGTGCTGACAGCTTGGAGCCTGGAGCCTGCTTCAGATTCTGCCTCCGTCTCTCTCTGCCCCTTCTCACCTCACGCTGTCTCTCTCTCTCTCTCAAAAATATATAAACATTCAAAAAAAATTTTTTAAATAACTATTTCATATCATTTCCTCTCTGCTTAAACCTATCATATCTCCTCCCCCATCCTCACTTTCAGCTGACCACCTTACTTCAGATTTCACTGAAAATAAAAGCAATTAAAAAAGAACTTCCATATGTCCTTACCCTGAAATGTATTCACATAATTGTATCTATGCCCATATACTCTGCCATGATGGCTAGTTTTATTGTGTCAACTTGAATGGGCCACACTGAGCCAAGATATTTAGTTAAAATTATTCTAGGCATGTCTGTCAGGGTGTTTCTAGATGAAGTTAACATTTGCTTTTTTTTTTTTTTTTAATGTTTATTCATTTTTGAGAGACAGAGACAAAGCACCAGTGGGGGAGGGGCAGAGAGAGAGAGACACACACACAGAATACAAAGCAGGCTCCAGGCTCTGAGCCATCAGCACAGAGCCCCACATGAGGCTCGAGCCCACTGACCGTGAGATCATGACCTGAGCTGAAGTCTGATGCTAACTGATTGAGCCACCCAGGCGCCCCAACATTTCAATCAGTAGATGGAATACAACAGATTGCTCTCCCTGATGTGGGTGAGCTTCAAATCTGCTGAAGGCCTAAATGGAACAAAAAGGTTGAGTACAAAAAAATTCACTCTCTCTGCTTGACTGCAGTCAAGGTAGGTCATTAGTCTTCTCCTGCCTTTAAACTCAGACTTGGAATGAAACATATACCATCAGCTCTCCTGGTTCTCAGACCTTCAGACTTGGACTAGAACCGTACCTTCAGCTCTCCTAGGTCTCCAGCTTGCCAACTGCAGATTACATATAGATGTAGATGCATATATGTATATAGGTGGTGTATATATATATATATATATATATATAGTATCTGTATATATATGCATATAATAAAATCTGTAATAACATAATGTATACAATCATATATATGTATATATATTATAGTATAGATCTCTCACAATAAGGAATTGGGAACTTGCCCATGCTAAGGAGGCAGAGAAATCTACATGTACACATTGACATCAATATTGACATAGGTACCAGGATAGACACACATATATGCACACACATACATATATATGTATATATATAGAAACAACATATATATATGTATAGATACATATACATTTATATATCTCCTGTGAGCTATCTGTGTGCCTAAATCCAGCCCCTCCATGTGTGTACTAGATTCCATACTCTCTCATCTACTCATGGGCACTTTTCACCTCTCTCCCAAATCACCAATTTTGCTCTCTCTACTAGTCTACCAGAAAAGTCCCAAAGTCCTATCAGTATATACACATACTGCAATTTCTTCCATCTTAAAAACACAAACTTGACTCTGGGCTAACTGCTCCATTCTTTTTCTCCCCTTTATAGAAAAACTACTCAAAAGAGTCATCTACACTAGTGTCTCAATTTCTATTCCTTCCATTGTCTCTTAAACTCACTGTATCACTCCACCCCACCAAAAGAGCTCATATTAAGTTTACCAAAGACTTTCATGTTGCCAAATCCTACAGTCAATTCTCAGTCCTCATCTGGCTCAATACACCAGCCACATATAACACAATTAGTCATATCCACCTTCTTTTTTTTTTTTTTTATGAGAAGTTTGTTTGCTTGCTTGCTTGTGTATTTTGAGAGTGAGATGGAGTACAAGCAGGGTAAGGGCAGAGAGAGAGAGGGAGAGAGAGAGAAATCCAAGCAGGCTCCACAGCATTAGCACAGAGCCCAATGCGGGGTTCGAGCTCATAAACCATGAGATAATGACCTGAGCAGAAATCAACAGTTGGACACTTAACCGACTGAGCCTCCCAGGCACCCCCCACATCATCCTTCTTCAAACACTTTATTAAGCATCTGTAACAATTATTCTCCACCTGTATCAGTAAGAATCCTTCTCAGTACCTTTGCAAGTCCTTAACTCCCCAATCTCTAAACCTCATAGCATTCTAGATTCAGGTCATAGACCTTTTCATTCTCTTCTCTACATTCACTCCCTTGAAGATAACAGTCTGATGGCTTTAAAATTATCTATAGCACACTAACAACTTCCAAACTTATATAAACCACCTAGACCACTCCTATGAACTTCAATCTTGTATGTCCAATTATTTACTAAATACTTGAGTGTCTAATGGGCAAATCACAGTGGGTATGTATAAAAGTCTCCCCAAACTACTCCTTCTATAAATTACAATTCTCAGTAAATGCACCTCCATCCTTCTTCTGATTGCTCAGGCCAAAAACCTTAGTTATCCTTGACTCTTCTCCTTTCACACTTCACATCCAATCTAGCAGTAAAAATTTTACCTTCAAAATAAAGCTGAAATCCACCTTCTCTCACCACCTTCATAGCTAAAATCCTGGTTCAAGCCACATTACCTCTTATCTCCTTGTCTCTACAATCTATTCCCAAAACAGTGGCCAAAGTGATTCTGTTAAAAGATAATTCAATTTAAAGAATAATACACCATAACCAAGTGAGATTTATCACAGGAATGCAAGGGTGGTTCAACATAAGAAAATGAATCAGTGCAAATGTATCACTTCAATAGAATGAAAGAATACCACATAATCATCTCAGTTCACACACACACACACACACACACACACACACACACACACACGTAACATCTGAAAAATCCACCACTCTTTCATGATAAAAAAAGACTCAAAAAACTAATAATGAAAGGAACTTCCTCAATATGTTAAAAGGCATTTATCAAAAATCCAAAGCAGGGCACCTGGGTGGCTCAGTCAGTTAAGTGTCCTACTCTTGGTTTTGGCTAAGGGCATGATCTCAGGGTTCGTGAGTTTGAGCCTGCTTGGTATTCTTTCTCTCCCTCTCCCTCTGCTCCACCCCCCGAAATAAATAAATACACTTAAATTCACAGCTAATATATTTAGTGGTGAAAAGATTGACAGTGTGGAGCTTGCCTGGAATTCTCTCTTTCCCTCGCTCTCTGCCCCTCCCCCACTCAAACTCTCTCAAAATAAATAAACTTTAAAAAATTAAAAAAAAAAAAAAGGACAAGGCAGGGATATTCACTTTCACCACTACTATTCAACACTGTTTGGGAAATTCTGGCCAGAGAAATTAGACATAAAGAAATAATAATAATAAACATTCAAATTGGAAATGAAAAATTAAAACTATCTCTATTCACAGATGACATGATCCTACATACAAAAATCCCAAAGAATCCACAAGAAATCCACTAGATCTAATAAGAAAAGTCAGCAAAGTTGTAGGATACAAGATCAATACACAAAAAGCCGGCTGTGTTTTACACACTAGCAATGAACAATCTGAAAAAAAATTATGAAAGTAATTTCATTTATAATAGCATCTAAAAGAATAAAATAAAATACCTAATAGTAAATTTATCCAAGAAGGTGAAAAACTTGAATACTTCCAAAACACTGCTGAAAAAGATTTTAAAGATACCAATTAATGGAAAGACATCCATGTTCATGGACAGAAATGCTTAACATTGATAAGGTGCCAATGTTACCCAAAGCTAACTACAGCTTCAATGTAATATCAAGACTCCTACAGCCTTTTTTCCAGAAATGAAAAAGCCAATCCTCAAATTCTTATGGAATTTCAAGGGCCTTGAATAGCCATAACAGTCTTCAAAAAGAATAAAGTTGGAGACTCACACTCTCCAATTTCAAAACATACTACAAAACTACAGTGACCAAAATAGTGTTGTACTGGCATAAGAATAAACATATAGATCAGTGGAACAGAATTGAGCTTCCAGAAATTAATTCTTACATTTATGGCCAACTGATTTTTGACAAGGATGCCAAGTCTATTCAGTGAAAAAAGAAGTTCTTCAACAGATGATATTGAGACAGTTGGATTTCCACCTGCAAAAACAATGAACTTGGACCTCTATCTCACACCATATACAAAAATTAACTCAAAATATATTGATTCAAATATAAGAGCTACTAAGACTATAAAAAACTCTTGGAAGAAAACATAGAAGTAAATCTTCATGACTTTGGACTTGGGAACAAATTCTTAAACATGACAACAAGAGCACAAGCAACAAAAGAAAAAATAGATATACTGAACTTTATCAAAATTTAAAACTTTTATGAATAAAAGAACATTATCCAAAAGTGTAAAGACAATCCACAGAATGGGAGAAAATATCTGCAAATCATATTTCTGGTAAGTGTTTTAATAAAGAGAATATATTATGAAGATTTCATACAACGCAATAACAAAAAGATAAACAACTCAATTTAAAAATGGGCAAAGGGACTGTCATCACCCCTCATCCCAGCCTTCCTCTGTCCTACTCACCTCCCCTTTTCTCCTCATCTTTCCCCTTTCTTCCCAGCACCCTCACCCTTGGGGCTGGAAGGACTGCTCTTGGACACACGAGAGGTGTAAATGAGGCAGGAGAGGGAGGTGCTGGGTTTCTGGACAGACAAGGACTCCCTATCTCCACCCAGAGCCACCTTATCATGCTGCCCAAAGTGGGGACTGAAGCCCTGAGACTGGCTCAGTCGCATGGGGAACAGGGGCAGATGCCGGAAAACATGCAAGTGTCTCAGTTTAAAATGCTGAATTACTCCTATGATGAAGATCAAGAAGAGCTCTGTCCAGTGTGTAGCGATAAAGTGTTTGGATACCGTTATGGGCTCCTCACCTGTGAAAGCTACAAAGGGTTTTTCAAGCACAGTCCAAAATAATAAAAGGTACACATGTATAGAACACCAGAACTGCCAAATTGATAAAACACAGAGAAAGCGTTGTTCTGTCAATTTAAAAAATGTCTCTGTGTTGGAATGAAGCTAGAAGCAGTAAAGGGCCAACCAAATGCACAGGGGAAGGAATAAATCTGGGCCAATGTACAAGACAGATGGGTCTCTAAAACAGAAAAAAGCCCTCATCCGAGCCAGTGGACTTAAGCTAGAAGCCATGTCTCCCGTGATCCAAGCAATGCCCTCTGAGCTCAGAATCTCTTCTGCAATTCAGAACATGCATTTTATCTCCAAAGGCCTCCAAAGGCCTTGCCTCCTACAGACTATGACAGAAGTCCCTTTGTAACATCCTCCATTAGCATGACAATGCCACCTCATTGCAGCCCGCAAGGGTTACTTCAGTCCCCTAGCCAGGCCATCAAGTCTGAGTACCCAGACCCTGACACCAGCTCACGGGAGTCAATAACGGGTTATATTCCTCCATGGACAGTTACCAGACAAGCTCCCCAGCAAGCATCCCACATCTGATACTGCAACTCGTGAAGTGTGAACCAGATGAGCCTCAAGTCCAGGCCAAAGTCATGGCCTATTTGCAGCAAGAGCAAGCTAAAGCAAGCACAAAAAGCTGAGCACGTTTGGGTTTATGTGCAAAATGGCTGATCAAACCCTCTTCTCCACTGTTGAGTGGGCCAGAAGTAGTAACTTCTTCAGCGAACTTAAGATATGTGACCAGCTATTACGACTCTCCCTTTCAAGAGAGACCTAACTCTGTTCCTAATTAAAATATTCTTAGTGCTAAAAACACACTTTCCTTAACTTTTCTTCTTTACATGATTTACAGAGTTAGAAAAATCTTATAACCTTGACATCAGGACTATCACAGCTTTTATTATATGTGGTTCATAGTTTGGGGGAGAGGGGAATAGCATTTCATGTAAACTATAGTAAATTTGGCTGGGTTTTTTTTTTTTTTTTCTGAATAGTAGAATGTCTTTACTTATTTCCTTTAATTCAGATGGCTTATGGCTAGAAAATTTAAGTCTATGTGAACCAGCAACCTAGGGAACTTCTTAAAAACTACCAAATAAAAAGTTATAATAGTGCCAACTTAAAAGAAAAAATACCAACATTTACTTGTACTTAAACCCTAAAGAGTGAAAATGATACCACTGGTTACTAGTATCAAATAGGTCTTTACTACCTGTTTACTTTGACATTTGGTTGGTAAAGCTTTTGTTTTTGGAGCAGATTCCAACAGGATGTTTACTGTCATTGGATGGGGCTTAGGCAAATGGTGAGTGCTAGTCTACTGGGCTGGGGGTTTAGTTCTAAATATCTATGTCTATTGTTGATTTTAATAGATTGGTACATTGTAAACACAGTTCTTGTTTGTATAAGTATCTCTGTTTAACTACATAATTATTTTATTTCCTGAAACTTAATACTGAATTAATCTGGGAAAGTGAAATAGAAGTTTGGAAACTAAAAGTAGCTATCAAAGCACATTTGGTAGTCAGTGGTTTCATTCTCTGTTTTAAGAACAAAGTGAATCCTGGATTTGATTTCTCAGTGTATCTCTTACAAAATCAATTTCTCCCTTTTCCAGTCATAGGGGTAGATGTGGCTACAAAATATCTGTAGCTTCTGATCACCTAGGACTTTTGGAGGAAATTTAAAACTCTTTGAGAGAAAGACAATACAAAGCAGACTTTGAATATAAAGGATGACTGTTAAAAACCGTGCAGAGGGATCAGGGAATATGGAAGCTGTGTGCAAATGGAAAATAGTGCTTTTCACAGCAGTCTTCATTAAGCACTGTGACTTGTACAGGGAAACAAAAAAGTTACCTGAACGGATCCAACTAAGTTGATAGAATACAACCACCATGCTGTTAAGACTATTAATGTATCCAGCTCTTTACTCTCTTGTCCTTTATTGTCCCATTTAAAGATGGCTGAAGGTGGAAATAGATACTAGGCTGCAGAGGACAAGCCGAATGCATTGATTCAGCACAGTGAGGCCAGATATTTCCTGAGTATGCAATCACTTTGTGATAAAGTGTTTTCCACTAAAAACAAAAACAAATAGGGGCACCTGGGTGGCTCAGTCAGTTACCTCTTGATTTCAGCTCAGATCATGACCTCACAGTTCATGAGTTCAAGCTCTATATCAGGCTCCAGGCTGACAGTGAGGAGCCTGCTTGGGATTCTCTCTCTCTCCCTCCCTCTCTGCCCCTCCCCAACTTACACTCTGTCTGTCTCTCAAAAATAAATAAACATTAACAAATTTTTCAGTAAATAAATAAACTTTAAAAAAATAAAAATGGGCAAAAACTTGAACAGACATTGCGCCAAAGAAGATATACCAAATAGCCAATAAGCACATGAAAAAAAATGCTCAACATCATTAGTCACTAAGGAAATGCAAATCAAAACCACAATAAGATATCACTTCACTTCATCACCTAGGAATAAGAATTATATGAAAGAGGAAGAAAATTATTTAGAGAAGATATGGAGAAACTAGAAGTTTTACCACATTGCTGGTTAAATGTAAAACAGTGCTGCCAATGTGGTTGGGCAGTTAGCTCCTCAACAACTGAAACAGAATTATTACATGATCCAGCAAGTCCACTCCTAGATATATACCCAAAAGAATTGGAAACAGGAACTCGAGCAGATATTTGTAAGCCAGTGTTCACTGCAGCATTATTCACGATAGCCAAAAGTGGTAAAAAAACCAAGTGTCCATCAACAGATGAACATAAAACGGAATATAAACACACAATAAAATATTACTCCGCCATAAGTTCTTTTTTATTTTTTTAACGTTTTTTTTAAATTTTTTTATGTTTGTTTATTTTTGAGACAGAGAAACAGAGCATGAGTTGGGGAGGGGCAGAGAGAAAAGGAGGGGCAGAATCTAAAGCAGACCCCAGGCTCTGAGCTGCCAGCACAGGGTCCAACACAGGGCTTGAACCCATGAACCATGAGATCATGACCTGAGCCAAAGTCGGACGCTTAACCAACTGAGCCATCCAGGCGCCCCTAACATTTATTTTTGAGAGAGACAGACAGAATGTGAGCGGAGAAGGGGTACAGAGAGGGAGACAGAATCCAAAGCAGGCTCCAGGCTCTGAGCTGTCAGCACAGAGCCCAACACGGGGCTCAAACTCACGAACCATAGGAGAGTGACTTGAACTGAAGTTGGACGCTTAACCGACTAAGCCACCCAGGTGTGCCAAAAGAAATTAAGTTCTGATACACGGTACAACATGAATGAACCCTGAAAACATTATGCTGAATGAAATAAGCCAGATGCAAAAGCACAAATATTTTTTTAAAAAATTAAAATTAAAAAATGTTTAAGAACTCAAATATTATATGATTCCAGAATGAGCAAATTCATAGAGAGAGACTATATTAGAGGTTACCAGGGGCTAGGCAGAAGGGGCAATGGGGAATTATTGAATAATTAACCAGTTAGAACTTGGGGTGAAAAAGTTTTAAAAATAGTGGTGATGGGGGCACCTGGGTGGCTCAGTTAGTTAAGCACCAGACCTCAGCTCAGGTCATGATCTCTGGGTTCGTGCATTTGAGCCCTGTGCCAGGCTCTGCTCAGAGCCTGGAGGCCTGCTTCAGATTCAGTGTCTCCCTCTTCCTCAGCCCCTCCCCCACTTGTGCTCGCTCTCCTTTCAAAAAAATGAGTAAACATTAAAAAAAATTATTTTTAAATAGTGGTGATGGCTGTGCAACATAGTGAGTGTAATTAATGTCAATGAGCTGTCCACTTAAAAACTGTTTCAGTGGCACATTTTGTTACATATATTTTACCAGTGTTTTCTATTTTTTTTAATGTTTTATTTATTTTTTGATAGCACAAGCAGGGGAGAGGCAGAGAGAGGGGGGGGGACAGAGGATCCAAAGTAGGCTCTGCGCTGACAGGCTGTCGGGGTTCGAACCCATAAACTGTGAGCTCATGACCTGAGCCAAAGTCGGAGGCTCAAATGACTGGGCTAGGCAGGTGCCCCTTACCAGTTTTTTGTTTTTTTTTTTTAAAGATCATTCAGATGATGATGTTTCCCTGACAAAACTCTCCAATAGCTTCCCACCTCCCTCAGAATGAAAACCCAAATTTTCAAAATACCCTACCAGGCCCTACACTATCTGTCCTCAGCTCTTTCCCGTCTGACTTTATCTCCTCCACCTTCTCCCTTACTATCTCATTGTGCTTTAAACTTACTGGCCTCCTAGACTGCTCTTTGAACACGCCAAACAGGCTTCCTCAGGGCCTTTGCACTTCCCGCCCCACCCCAGCCACAGAACTAGCTTTCCTTCGGCTCTTTACTCAAAACTTACTGTTAAAGGATTTAAACTCAAGAAATCCAACTTAATTTGCTAAATTACACGTAATAGGTTATTTCCCTCGACTTTGTTATGAAAATATGGAGTGGCTCCATTTCCGCAGCAGTAAAGGCTGGATCCGAAGGGTACAATCCCAAGGGCCCAAGACAAGCAACCGGTGGCACAAGCTGAAGGTGGGAGGGAATGGGAAAGCTCACTTTTTGGCTGACAGAAGCCCTGGGAAGGCCTGCGGCATGTGGGGGCCCTTTTCCGGTATGCTCCGGAGGTGGGAAGGGGCAGGAGGTCGCGGGTTTTTTTTTTGTTTTTTTTTTTTTTTAAAGGAGTCTTCCCTTCTTTTTTTTCTTTTAACGTTTTTTTATTTATTTTTCAGACAGAGAGAGACACAGCATGAACGGGGGAGGGGCAGAGAGAGAGGGAAACACAGAATCGGAAGCAGGCTCCAGGCTCTGAGCCATCAGCCCAGAGCCCGACGCGGGGCTCGAACCCGCGGACCGCGAGATCGTGACCTGAGCCGAAGTCGGCCGCTTAACCGACTGAGCCACCCAGGCGCCCCGAGGTCGCGGGTTTTAACGCACCTCCTACACACTGCCCAGTGGCCTGCTCTTCGGGACTGAGCACGCACCCCCAATGTCTGGGAAGGCTAGAATGATACCCCAGGGTCTGGAGCTGGCTGAAACAGGGGTAGGGAGGTCACGTTACCCTGAGAAGAGCCAGTTCAACGGGTCTCCTCCTTCAGCTGGATGAATTGTGAAGCGCCACAACAGCAGGGCCTGGAAGCCAGGCATCCAGGCCGGATACCAACTCAACAGACCTTATTCCCGCGCCGCAGAGCGCACGCCTTGGCGTCACGGCGCCCACGGCACCTTATCAGCTGGGGTAGACCTATCTTCTCCACCCCTCCCTCCGAGGTCCGCCCCTCCCCCGTCCTCCATTCGTGGTGCTCTGCAGCCCTCCCATCAAGCCCAGCGGGCCAGGCGGCGCGCATGCGCAAGGACTCTCGCTACCGCTGAGCCCTCCGGGAAATGTAGTCCCTGTGCGGATGCCGGTGGGCCGCCAGAGTCCTGCATCCCGGAGGAACCTGGAGAAGTCACAACAGTCTCGCCACCTCCGTCCTCATTACCATCTTCACACCTGTCCAGTCACCTCGCACTCATAGTCCATCTCCGCGAGCCGGGCTTCGGTCAGGGCGCGCCCCGAGGAAGAGCGCGAGACCTTCTCTTCCCTTCAGCGGGCTGTGCTGGAGGAGGCGGGGTCCACGGCCCGCCCCCCGCCGCCACCCCCCCCTCCCCTCCCGGCGGGTATCGGGCCGGTGCCCGAAGAGAGGCGGCGGCCCCCGCAGCGGCCGCAGGAGGGGCGGCGGCGGCGGCGGGCGCCGCAGGCGATGCCCCTGCCCGGCTGCTCCGGCGGGGGACGGTGCGAGCGGCGGCGGCGGCGGCGGCGGGGGAGTTGGCGGGGGGCAGCGGCTGCGGCGGCTGCAGCAGAGGGGCCGAGAGCTGGCGGCGGCGGCGGTCGTGAAGGGCATCGGTAGCGGCGGTGATGGCAGTGTCGATGTGAGTGTTTACTGGCTGGGGACCCCGGGGCTGCCGAGCCTGAGGCCGGCGGCCCGGCGGCGAGCGGGAGGCCGGGGCGGCGGAGGGATGATGTGTGCGCGGTGCGGAGCCGGGAGACGCCGCCTGTCGCCGCCGACGGTCGGGCAGAGGCGGGAGCCGGGCGCTGCGGCGGCGGGCGCCGTGCACCGCGGCCCGGTGTGGGGGTCCCGGGCGGAGGCGGGGGCAGCGCAGGCCGAGGGGCGTCTGCGATTGTTCTCAACACCCCTCCCCCACCCCACCCCGTGTGTCTGTTTGTCACTTGCAGCTGAAGATGGAAAGAGCCAGGCGAAGGGGAGGCGGCGGCGGCCGCGGCCGCGGCGGCAAGAATGTAGGGGGCTCTGGCCTAAGCAAGAGTAGACTCTATCCCCAGGCCCAGCACTCCCACTACCCCCACTACGCGGCCTCAGCCACCCCTAATCAGGCTGGGGGTGCAGCCGAAATCCAGGAGCTGGCCTCCAAACGAGTGGACATCCAGAAAAAGAGGTTTTACCTAGACGTGAAGCAAAGCTCCCGGGGCCGGTTCCTAAAGATAGCTGAAGTCTGGATAGGGAGAGGCCGGCAGGACAATATCAGAAAGAGTAAACTGACTCTGTCCCTGTCTGTGGCAGCGGAGCTGAAGGACTGTCTAGGGGACTTCATCGAGCATTATGCCCACCTGGGCCTGAAAGGCCACCGACAGGAGCATGGCCACGGCAAAGAGCAAGCGTCCAGGAGGAGACAGAAACACTCGGCACCCTCCCCACCAGTCTCTGTAGGGTCCGAAGAGCACCCTCATAGTGTCCTCAAAACAGACTACATAGAGAGGGACAATAGGAAATACTATCTAGACCTAAAGGAAAATCAGCGGGGTCGCTTCCTAAGAATTAGACAAACCATGATGCGGGGGACTGGCATGATAGGTTATTTTGGTCACAGTTTGGGCCAAGAACAGACTATTGTGCTCCCAGCACAAGGAATGATCGAGTTTCGTGATGCCTTGGTTCAGCTAATTGAAGACTATGGCGAAGGGGACATAGAAGAACGAAGAGGTGGAGATGATGACCCACTTGAACTCCCAGAGGGGACTTCTTTCAGAGTGGACAATAAAAGGTTCTACTTTGATGTGGGCTCTAATAAATATGGAATTTTCCTGAAGGTAAGTGAGGTGAGGCCACCTTACCGTAATACTATTACTGTTCCATTCAAAGCTTGGACAAGGTTTGGGGAGAATTTTATCAAGTATGAAGAAGAGATGAGGAAAATTTGCAACAGCCATAAAGAAAAGAGAATGGATGGCAGAAGGGCCAGTGGTGAAGAACAAGAATGCCTCGACTAGAGTGAATTTGAACTCCATCAGGCAAAATTTTAAATCATAAAATTGGCTAAAAGTACTGATCCATAATCATTTGAAGAAGTTTTTCCTCTTTTTTGGCCCTTTGTTATTAGTAATACCTCTGGTAGTTTATACTTCAAGGAGTCTGATTCTCATGTTATACGTAGAACATTATAATTCTTATGGGAATTCCGATCTTCCCAGAGCTAAATAGTTTAGCTGCTTCAACTGCTCCAGACCATTGAAGTATGCAAATCAGCACAAAATGTGACATTCTGACCTTCTAAATACCATAACTAAGATTTACATTGCACTATGACATAATCCTGAGAAAGATACATATACTTAATATGGAAGTGTGAATTTCTATTTAACAAGTTCCCCAAAAAAGTATTCCATCCCTACTTCCTTAAAAGCTGCTAAGCTTACCTGTAGGGCAGTTACCACAGAAACAGAAATTGACTCAAGTATAATACAAATATATTTATTTATAAAAGTACATGTAGAAATATATCAGTTGTTCATTGGATAACAGTATTAAACCATACCATTAAAGAGTCAAATCTTACAACTACTACAATATTCTATAATTTCAAATTTTGTGGTAACCCTGGAGTTTATAGTTGCCATATCAAAGCCGTGGGAGAGTTTTAATTGGTTGTTCTAAACTAGTTATAACCCTATCTTTACCTCTACTTACTGTACCATATATTTTTATTGACTTTCCGAAGTTATAGGAATTACTTTTATGTCACTGTTGAGTGGGAGGCTTCATCCTATGGCTTTGCTATGGAAATCTTGGTGTTTTAGCCTTTCATGCTAATTTGAAGGTTGTGAGAGGTGGTTTTTTTTTTTTTTTTCCCCAAAATATATCGTGGACTCAAGGTGTTCTATTTTATGCTTCTTCTTTAGCACTATTTCAGAGGGGTTGGTGCACCAGTTCACTGATACAAAAATACATCTGTAATAATACATTTTAGTAGCACTTTTGCAATTGCTACCCTTAAAACCGTGTCAACACTTCCAATATAAACCTGGCTTTTACAGGTATTTTAATTCCAGAAAAACAAACAAACAAACAAACAAACAACTCTTTTTCTAAAAAGCATTTAGAATATAAATTTTCAGCCTGGGAAAATATTTTAGATTGGTTATGAACATATTTGAAAGGAAAATTCAAGCATTTTCCAAGGTGCTCTTTATGATACTTAAAAAGGTTTACTTTACACAAGACTCACCCAGTTACCTGTATTAAAAATTGCTTTCCAGGAAGTGCCACAGCAATTTTTCAACACCTAAGCAATTTTTAAACAAGTGGATATATTGTATATGTGTACCAACCCACCCTGTATTAACTGACTAGAATTTTATCTGTTGAGCTGCATTTTATTCTGATTGAAACTATTGTCTTTTATCTTGGCTTTATTCACCTCCCACACAATAAGTCCATATAATCATATTTAAGAGCCAGACACTGATTTCAACCCCCAAATATAGCTCTCATTTATGAGAGCTGGCTGCATGGATTGAGATCAGAATGTAGCTCTCCTTTTATATACCATAAGTAGTTCAAAATAATTTTAATAATTTTTTTCCTTCAGAAGTTTGTCCCCAAGTACATTTAAGTAAGGTCACTAAGAAAACGTTATGAGTTAAGAAAATAATATTACTGGCTTATCTTATTTAAAAACAAGCAATCAGTAACCCAGACATATATGCTGGTATTGGTTTTCAGATTGTATTTCACGTTTCCCCAAGTAGTATGAAGGAATCTCATTAGTTCATCATAAATGTGGACCATCTGGATTACTATGGAACAACTGAAGGTTGGAAGATAGTTGGAAATACTAGAGTTAATAGCACATGGTGGGTGTTGAGACTCTAAAAGTAGCAAGGATCTTTAAACAGTCCTAACTGTAAAATAACTATTGTAGACTTGATAAAAAGTAGCTTTTGGTATATGAAGGAGTGATGTGCACTTGAATTACTGTACTACTGATTGTTATTCCTGCCCATCATAGTGCCTATTAATAATTATCAACCTGTCAGATTTTGGCAAACTGGAGCTGTGCATGTTCCAGTATTCGAGTGTTCCTATCACTATTGCTATGACTGTATACTCTCTCTTAAAAACCTTCCCTCGTAAAATACTTATATCCATTAAGTCTAAATGATTTCTTTCTTGGTTTTTAGTCTGATAAGATTTGAGAGTGTGTGTCTATATACATACATACGTGTGTATATATACATATACACAATACATGTCAGACTTAAATATCTTTAATTCATTGTATATAAATATTAATTTTGCATTAGTTGTTTAAGTAAAGAATTAGTTACGTAGCCAAATCTTCTACATTGTATGTATACTTCAAAGTTATTACCATCTCAAAGCTATAGATTGGTAGATGCATATATACCGGCAATTGAATATACTTTAGAATCACTAAGCCTTCTGCCAGTCCTTTTGTTTCACTTTTTTATATGTATTCATTGAAAAATGAAATGATGTTACAATTTTTTGATACTTAAAATTCCCAATTATCCATTAGCCATAATCAAATAAGATCCAGTTCAAAACTCTGGTATTAAGACATGTATTGCCATGTATCTTATAAAATAAGCTACTATTTTTATCTGTGCAATATACATTTTATTTATTGTCATTTGTAACATAAATGGAGCTGCAAGTGTACATGGTATTCTTCAAAATAATAGGATCCCTGCCTTGAAGACATTAAACTCTTAAGGCAACTGGATGTTAGAAGTCAAAAAATGAACATTCAAGTTAGTAACCAAAATTACTAGTTCATTGTATAATTCTAAAACACTGATGATGTTTGCACATAACCCAAGCATAATGTGGTATAGACTCAAAACTGTAATAATATAAGCTAATAGTATGAAATTTGGAAACGGGTTCCTCATAATAGTTGGCAGTGTGCTCCTAGCAATTGAAAGCAACACTAATCTGTTGCTTAATATGCAAAAGATGCAATGTATTATAAAAGTATTAAAAGTTCTGCCACATTTTATAATTTTCCTTGTTAAAACCCCAAACTGCCATGTCCCTTAAACTTGAGTCAAACACAAGCTTATTTGCACTAAAGAGCATGGCCAAAAAGTAAACGACAGGGTGGAAAAGCTAGTTGGAACCTCTTGAAATAATTGGTTCTAATGGGAGAATTTCACATTTGTCTATTTGAAAGCTATATGGTCCAGGCAGACAATCTGTCAGTTCACTAATTTAATAATGCACTTTACCTTTTGTATATAGAAGATGTACATTTATGCCACTTGAAAGGTGGGATGTGTTTCAATAACTATGTAGTTAGAATCTGTAGGGTGATCTCTTGCATGCAGATGTTTGTGTTGGAACTGCTATAATAAGTTTCCATTAAATCAGTGTAACGGAGAAGGGTAGAAGATGCTTTTGAAACAACTCCCAATACATTTAATGAACACTTAAAGTAGAGTTCATATTTGTATTCTTAAGAACTAAAATCAATAAAAAACTACTTCTAGCCCAGATTAGTATTACAGTTGAGACTATATCTAGTTGAGACTCCCCATAATACCCTGAAAGTTAATTTTGGGAATTTGTGCAGAAAAAAAATTTTTTAGTAATTCTGTTTCATTGTTGATGTGTGTTAAAACAACTAATGAAAAGACAGTACATGATACTGTGTAAGAATTAAAGGCATGGTTGGCTGATACAGTGTCATTAAGAAAACACCCAGACTAAAGAAATAAAGTTTCAAATTAAGAAAATGCGAAGAGCCTCAGAACCATTGCTAAAATCAATATAGTATTATTTCAAAATTTGCAGAACTAACTTTCACCAACCAAAAAGGGTATTGGGAGATTTAGTGTATCCTTTCATCCTAAAAACTTCCTGAGATGTACATTTGAAAACTAGATAATTGTTGCTTAATAATAGGTTGTATGTACTTTACTAAGAAACACTGTGTACTAACAATTCATCGAGAATATGCTATATTTACTGCATTCATTTTATATATATGGATAAGAATACATTATATATAATCATCCTATCTTAATATATTCATGTATTTATATTGTAATTTTGCAAATATTTTCAGTAAAATAAACATTTATCTGAGCTGCACAATTTGAAGAGGATGAAATTGGAATACACCCTCAGACACTCATTTTTACTAAGCAGCTACCATTGAAAGCTGGTGTATGTACTATCACTCCTTTAGATTTTGTTTTATGGTTTATTTTAATATCTAAGTGATTAGGACTTAATTTGAATTTTTAAGTGGCGTTCTGAAAATAATTTTTATAAACGTGAGATTTTTTTTCCCTGCTTATTTCAAAATGTCTTTCATTGGAACTATTTATAAAATCCTATTCCAAGCTTTATGTAAGGGCTTTGCTTAGTCACCACATAGTTTGAAGTCTGTGTTTACTAAAACACCAAACATCCTTGGCAGGATAAAAATCTAAAGTAAACCACAAAGAGAAGTTAAAATTGACCCTATGCCAACAGAATAACAGAGGTGTAATACTTATCACTGCCAAGTAAGATTCTTATAGTCCTTCTGAAGTTTCCTTAAAGATTTTTTGAATTTCACAAGTAACGTGGCTAATGGCTAACCCATCACAGGAAGAAAATAAGGATATTAGTATGCTGTTGAGACAGACCATAGTCCACAGTGCTGTAGCGATGAGGTACAGGGAAAATGTGTTTTTCCCAATTTAAGGTCATGTGAAAGTTGAGTTTTTAAGTCACGCTTACTGTCACAAAGTAAAGATACCAAAACTTATGTAGGTGGATCTTGGAAAAACAATATGTGTATTAGTATATTTTCTTCTATGACGTAAAAAAAAAAAAAAAGGTTTTTTTTTCTTAATTTGACTTGTTTTTTAAAATTAAATTTATTTTGGTAGTTTTTAATCAATATTTTTGAATAGGGAAAACATGTATGGTACAAAATTTAAACGCTATGGTTAGGTAGACAGTGAAAAGTAACCGGTGTTACCGATTTCTTGCGTATCCTTCTAGAGTTACTCTGAGTATACAAGCATATGTGTCTATACATATATTCTTTATAAACATACAAAGGAAAATATATACACTGTCCTGTGTATATGTCCTGGTAGTATCAGTTTTAGATCTGTCATTTTAAATGAGTTTTTTTCCCTTTTACTTAGATACCATACTTGTACTAGTTAACATAAAACTTAATTTGAATTATATTATTACACCAAGGGAACCTCAAGGAAATTTTGAATGAATCCCATTAATATTAACTTAAGATGCAAATATGTGTATATATTAATTTAAAGTGTATAAATATTTAATTTCCCTTCGCTATCCCTAACCACCTTGCCCTTCCTGTCTTCCCCTGTTCCTTCTCTCAAAAGACTATTGGTCTTTTTCCTAAAGTAATACAGTTCAGGACTGGCAGGATATTAAACTATTTTACCAAGTGTTAGGTTAACTATGTTCTCTAATGAAAAACACTGATATTTAAAGCTTTAATAAATTATTACTTAAGTTTTACTAATTCTTTTAATATCTTATTGTTATCCAAAGACCTTGCTATTATGAGAGCAAATAAGTAATGGAACTACAATGAAAGGTTGTGCTATGACTGTTGAAATCTTTTGATTTGTTAACATGAGCTTTTATCTTTATTATGATGAGGTTATTAATGAATAATGCATTTAGCAACCTAGTCAAATCCAGTACTAAACAAAGGGGTAACACTAGTCCTGATTGTTTAAGGCATGGATTCCCCATTGAAGGACTCAGAGTCCATCAGATGTCTTTGGGGCCAGAAGGGGTACTATGATGATTTGGGGAGAGAGTAAAAACTTTGGGGCTATGAGGTTACAAGTACAACTAAACCATCTCCATTCTCTGCTGGAAGAGTATTAAACAGTAAATTGTTTGAAAATAAAGTTAGCATAATGCTTTAATAGTTTTTAAAACCCCTCCCCCCCAAAATCAAAATCAAATTCTCTTCTCATTCATATCAAACGTGTATGTTTAAAGTCATTTTTCTAATAACCACCAAGAAAAAATTATCTGAAAAATTGAAAGGCCCATGCTGGAACCTTAAAGGATATTATCTAGTTATAAATTAAATCAACCAGAGGAAAAGATCTAGTACTATTAGAAATACCTTAAAGAATATGCGGGTTGAGGAGGAATCTTTTAATAGATTAATATCTGTAAATTTTATGAAAATATTAAAAAGTTTTAAAAATTCAAGCACTGGTTTAAACATTAAAAACATATCTCCATAATTGGTGGCATAATTTCCTGTTTGTAAAATGAGAGAGTTGTTAGAAGACAGGACCCTCTTAAATATATATTTTTAAAGCATAAAGAAGTGTTTATTTTAATGATGAATAACCCATCATCCTTTACAGAATCTATAACATTGGTAAAACTCTCCAGTATTTACTTGTTCAAGCTTAAAATGGTTTATAGGTATTGCTTCTTATTTAAGGAGTGGGGTCAAAAAGAAGGTAAATTCTCCTGCAGGAACGAGTTTTGCTTAAAAAATTAAGAATTTCTCATCCTTAATCAAGGAGTTTCCCATGTTGGTGCTTTCAGGTAAATTATGTTTTCCAAACTTTACCTTCTTTCAAATATTCTTTGTGAGAAATGTCTTACCAAGGCCAGTGACATCTACCAGTAAATAAAAACTTATTCATAATGAAATTAGTGCTGCTACAGTGAAGTGAATTTGTGATGTGAATGTAAAGGAAATACTTATTAATGAAATATACATTTTCTTCTTTTCTGTTGTTGACTTTTTTCTAAGATTGTATAGGAGTTGTCTGCCCTCTCATTTCCCCCCTTTATAGTTTCTGTGTTATTCTATTCAAAGTGTTGATTGGTTTCCAGGAAATAATAGGCGTAAATAAAAGGAAAAGTAATCCCTAAGAAAAATGTTCATAGTAGTTAAAAGTTAGACTTGCTCCCAAGTGTAAGATTAGGGGAAAAAATGCTTTTGTGGGCTTTAGTCTTTATCAAAATGGTGGTATAAATCTGTTTATTTGATCCGATTAAAGACAGAATTTCTTGTGAGATACCTATATTCAGAAATCCTTAGTGTCTTATTTTTCTTGGAGTAGTATAATACATACTCTTCAAGATTTTATTTATTATTTGTTGTGGATTTGATGAGGCTGTTGCCTAGAGCTAACAAATACACAAGGAAGAGAGAAGAGAAAGGTAGTGGTTTACTATTTTGTTTGCCTATAGCAAAAGAAATCAATATAACAAAATGGAAGAAATAAGACTTCTCAAGACCAAATCCCTATTTATTTAACCTTTAAAAGATCATTTGAGAAAGATTAATAAGACCTAATTCTTCCAGTGTAAGGCCTGACTCTCAGTAAACCATTTAACTTCAGTAGGATGGCTTCCTTTTATGAAAAATGAACAAGATTGTGCTAGAAGCTAAGGTTCCCTCCTACTCTAAACTTCTAATAATATTCTGTATCAATGGAGTGTGAAAGAAAAAAACAGAATACCAGAATTGGAAAGTATAAGACAATCTGTATTAAAAACAACAAAATAATGCAGCAATCTGTGCTTATACCCAAAAGAACAGGAAGAAGTGGCAGTTTTATCACATGTATGTATCTCTTCAGCCACACAAAATGAAATTTTGTTCCTGGCCCTTCTTAAGATCAAACTGTTTACACTAACTGTACAATCATCCTATGCTTTAATTTTTTTATAGAAATACTTTTATTATCTGTATGAGGTCTTATTCTTTGGAAGCATTACTTGTTTCTACACCTTCTGTAATCATTTCTTACATTCTACATGACAAAAGAATTTTAAAAATTAACATCACACCCTGAAATGGCATTGTACCTGAAATAACCTTAAATTACGTTGCTAAGTAATACACCACGGCTATCATTTCAGGGGCCCCTGAGAATCAAATACTACCTTTGACCTCTATTTCCTTGGTCTACTGAACGTATCACGTTACAAATAATGATGTTTAACAAAGGAAATCAGGAAGGGCACTGAACTGTGAACGATATGGTTCTACTTTAGAGGACCCATAACTACTAGAGTGTGCAAAGATAAAACATCATAATGAGTCTGTTTGTTTTGTTTTTAGCCTTGAGAAACCACCAAGCTTGGTGATTGAAGGAGAAGAGAAGAACACATAAAGGGTTTTTGTCCCAGATGCTTTACTTAGGCGCCCGAATCCTCCAGTATACAGTGCCACCACTGTCAATAGATCAAATGGAAAAGAGTGACACCTTTCTCCCTAGACCTCTCCTTCTGGTGCCCATTTGTTTATCAGAGACCGTGCTTAAGAGTTACCAAAGTGTATTTTGAAGTGTGTATACACATGTGTATTTCATTAATTTCAAAAATCTCTGTGCACATAAAATTCCATTGCAGAAATGGTCCATATGATAAAGCAGCCTTTAAGCCTGGTGGTGCTTTGCAATAGCAATCTTGTTGGTCAGTTCGCAACAAATTCTGTTGAGAGTGGATTGCCTGTTGTTAGAAATTTTTTTTCTCCTCCCTCTTCTCAATATAGCAGGTACATTTTAGGTTCTTCGCTGTTTCTTCTTCAATGCTGTTTGAAAGCTAAGTGGGATATGAGAGAACGGTTTAGTTGGCAGTTATTTGCCCTTGCCGTTTTGTAGAAATTGTCCCTAGCTTCCCATTCAAACATTCTGAGCAACGATACCAAAAGATAATACATAAATGCCAAAACTACCCATAAAATAAAACAACAGAACCATTAAGATAATAATTTAGGGGATGCCTGGGTGGCTCAGTTAAGCGTCCGACTTTGGCTCAGGTCATGAGTTCACAGTTTGTGAGTTCGAGCCCCACATTGGGCTCTGTGCTGACAGCTCAGAGCCTGGAGCCTGTTTCAGATTCTGTGTGTCCCCCCCGCCCCCCCACACACACACACACACCCCGTCTGCACCTTCCCTGCTTGTGCTCTCTCTCGCTCTCACTCTCAAAAATAAACGTTAAAAAAATTTTTTAAGATAATTTAGGAATAAGGATAAGGATATGTATGTACAAGACACCTAGATATAAAAAAATTCCTTATCATTTGCTAATTTGCTTCAGAAACTGCTGTATTTTATTTCTAGGTGTTTCAGACTAGCAATGTGGTTTATACCAATGGTTGACAGTCTAGAATTTCAATAGAACAAAATAATTTGAAAGTTCAGGTGAATTTATTATGGAATTTTATCTATTGCTGTTCTCCTTAAAGGTTAAACCATGCTATAATCATATGAAAAATAGAATTTTAAAATGTCCTCCCTTCTTTTACCCCCCTGTCATAGTAAGAACACTAATTTCTCCCAATACCACCACAGCTCCTCTCCATCCTATTTATTTGTTTAGATGACAACTGAAACACAATAAAGACCGAAAAAATTGCCCTATGAAATAGATCTATAGACTCAGAAAGGACTGCTACTTAACTAATATCAATACTGTTACCGTATTTCTGTACAGGAATTTAGTATGAATAGAAACATTTCACTTGGGAAGATACGGACTGAAAAGTCAGTTATTCCAACTTTTCAGTATACACTGTATCTTCAGGAAATACTTTGACTAGCACGATTGACAAGTAATTTCAGAAACGAATGTAGCCTCTAGGAAAATTGCACCATGACCATTTTTAAAGACAAGGTGGTAACAAAAGAAAGAGGCAATCTTATTAGTATTAACAACTATTACTTATTGAATACCTACCATATATTAAACATTGCTGAACCCCTGTAACTATTCTACTTATAACAACCCTATTGTCACCATTTTTTTTATCATCACCATTTTAATATGATTTTCCGGAGATTTTCAAAACTGGTTCAGTATTTCAGAACTAATGTATTTGAACCCAAATTGACACCAAGCCAAAGACTGTGTTCATTCAATTAGGCCGAACTATCTTTAGGACTTACTCCAAAATCTAACCCCCTGACTAATATAGCACAGTCTACCCCCATGTATTACTGGTAAATCTGCCTCAGATTACTAGGAATTATTTTATCCCAAACTAATCCCCATATATGGGGCTAGTACCACCAAGAGACACTACTTATATAAGTGTTCATCTAGTTTGTTAAAGTTCAGTGCTATTAAATACAACTTATATGATCTTTATGGATTGAACCTCTAGTCTCAACCGTTTTAAATAAATGTCAATTTTGGAAAGAGATCAGATGACAATATAGATGGATGATTCCAATTTAACCCTTAAGTGCAGAGAGAAGACAAATTACTATTTACTGTGGATCTACTATTTCATTTTCATGACCCGAAATCAACTGGTCATGTTGAATTGATCTGGAAACAAGTCGTGTCAATATCAGTGAAAAGTTTTTTTGAAATTGAATTGTTTTTTGAAACTCTTTTTACCAACTTACTCTTCCTATATCACTCCACTGATTTTCGTATTTCGTTACCAAGTCTCCCCTTCTTTTCCATATCTCCAGCAGAGTAAACTGAACTGACCCTATTTACAGACACATATTTTCCTCTGTTACTCCAGGCCAGTGGTTTTCAAATTTTGGTTTGATTGAGAATCAACCAGAGGGCTTGTTAAAACAGATTGCTGGCCCCGCTTCCTGGGTTGAGTTCTGTTGGCCTGGTGTGGTGAGGAGGGGACCAAACATTTGCATTTCTGACACATTCCCAGGTAAGCTGATGCTGCTGCCGTGGGGACCACATTTTAAGAACCATAGCTGCAGGTTGATGTGATCTTACCTTAGCTGCAAAAGACAGGGAAGGAGAAATGTGGTCATAACAACTGTAAGATCTTGCTAAAAAGAAGTCTCAGTGCTACTCATTCAGCCTTGAGAAATGTACAAATCTAAAATAATATTTTTTATCAATTGACTAGACTTTGAGTAAAAATCATTTTCTTCTCTCTTTATCCTTTCATGACATTTAATAACTTTTCTTCTGATTTTTTGACAACTATCTTGAGATAACTCTGATAGGAACTAATAATTAGGAATTCTTATATGAAAAGCCTAGCATTCCAATTTATGGAGACTGAAACATGTTTTTAATTTATCAAATAACTGGTATATAAATCTTAGTAATGGAAAGTAAATAATTTCTATACTCAACAGTTACTAATACATCTGTTAGGAAATATTAAACATTAGGACTTGAAGGGACCTTAGTTTTAGTCCCTCAATTTTACATTTTGTGACATGTATCATGTAGCTCAAATGGTTCATAATTAGTAAAATAAGCCAAGTAAGTAAACAGAAAATAAAGGCTAAAGGTTAAAATGCAATTGTCTCTTAAGATATATAACCGATAAGAAATATACTAATTTCTTTTAAATGCATATATTTTCATCATCTTCCTATGTCTTATCTATGTGTGTAGGATAGAGGAACTATAGATATATACTGTAATGTATTTATGGTACTTTTAGTGGTACCCATTGATTTAAATTTAGAGAAACTTCTGGATGCTCATTGAGCATATTTGAAAACATAACCAGCATACTTAAAAATAATTTATATTGTACTTGCTAACCTGTGGACATTCTTTAATTAATGTATTGATCAAAATTAATAAAACAATATTTTATATAAGTCTATATAATTAATATCTACGATATAACCTTACTAGCTGTCATTCTAATGGATCATGCTTTATCAGAAATACCAAATCATTCATATGTAGACATTTGGCAGTTCTGCAAGTTCATTAACTTCTGTTTCCAACTACTACCCCTTCGACGATTAGTACTCCAGAACAATGAATGAATTCCTAATTGTGAAAAAGATGAACATAACAGAGATAGTCACCAAGTCAAAAGGATTATTATAGGCTGTATAATGTATTTTTAAAATTCTGTGTCCTGTTGTATTATAGCTACAATTTAAATTTTAGGTTAAAAAATTTATGTCTTATTATTTGAGTCAGCTTCAGACAGAATAGATTTATAGGAAATTTCAGCTCGACATGAGGGCCAAGTTTAAGAAGTAGTGTTCCTTCCCTGTTGCTGAAATTATTTAAGGCAGAGAATAGACATGCACTTAGTTTAGGATGCATAAAGGGAATTAATAAATCAAGAAAAAAAATGGATTGTTATTACCCTGAAGATTCTTTTCAACTCTGAGAGAATTTCTTGGGAATACTTGGAACTTTTGTTTTCAGGTCTTCTATTTTATCACATTGGATAAAGAAGCGTGATTTCAATTTTTCTAGTATTATTCTGAAAACATGTTAAGAAAAAAAATGACTTCCTCCTACCCCTTGTTATTGCAAAACAACATAAAAGACTTTTTCAAATTTTCATGAGCTGTACTAATTAAATGAATTAGTTAAGATAGCTTTCATGAGATTTGCCCCTCAAAATTAAGTCTAGCTTTTATGATTTTCATAAGAAACTTTTCACTTTTAGTCTTTTTTTTTTCCCAGAAACAGCCATATGAAGGAATGTACTTGGTACTTATGTGGCTATTTCAAAAGTACCTGTCACAGGTTTATTTGGGAAGACATAAGTAATGGTACAGTAAATTGGATAACCAAATTATTGCATATTATGAGGTTTTTCTTCATAAAAGTCTAGATTAAATTCTCTTTAAAGATTGAAGCAATAAAATATTTCCATTCTCTATTTTTTCTTGCACTTCTAATTTAAGATCAAAAGAAACAACAAAATTCTCTATTTCCTCTTAAGTTTTCTGTATTAAAGAACAAGAGTCTAAGTAAGTTGATTATTGCTGCAAATAATATATGTGATTTTCTCCTGGAGATTTTCAAGGCTTTGTATAGGGCAAAAGGTTAGCTGTGGCAATAATATCTAAATTCAGGGATCTGGCATGAATCAATATGAAACTCGATTCTCACTTGCAGGGTCCATTTTTTCTTGTCACTCCTTCCAGGCATCTTATGCTTTCTCATGACACTGTAACATTTCCAAATTTCAGTGGACAAATAATAATATCTTTTAGAGAGATCTGAGTAAATCAAAATGTATTACATCAAGTCTATAAGCTATTAACACATATCTAAATATTCAGCTAAGTAAATTTTACTCTGCACGAATATTGCACGTGTCTGTGCATGCACGCGCGCGTGCGTGAGTGTGTGTGTGTGTGTGTGTGTGTGTGTGTGTGTGTGTGTGTAAAATTTTAAAGAGAGCCCAATCTCCCCCCTCCACCCTCTCCATGCCCCCAGAGAAGTCCTGGCAAATTGGTTTCATCTTGTTTGTTACTACAATTGATTGGCTGCCCTAAAGTGCTATGTTGAGAATTTGAAATCTGCATCTATAGGGAAAGAGAGAACAGCCTTCATGCCAAATATTTGCTATTTGTTATCCTTGCTTTAGAGCTATAAAAGTTCTCGTTATAGCTCTAAAAAGCTTAGCCAGACAGCTGGTTCTTGCAGCACAGACTACCATTTGACTCACTCAAGAATATCTCTTCTAATATTTCAAAGATAGTTTAATCCAATAATCTCTCCTTTAAAACAGGAGAGACTCTCCGATGTACCTCTCAGGAGCTCAAAGAATCATGGCCATGATGGTGTCATCAAGAATATCCTTAAACATTAAACTCTGTATTTGCCTCCAATGAGTTCTAACTGCCATTAAAATGACAGAAGTTTCACCCTTTAAAATTTAGTCTGGGCATTCTCAAACATTCGTGTACATAGCATATTTAAAATTTTTTTTAATGTTTGTTTATTTTTGAGACAGACAGAAACAGAGCATGAACAGGGGAGGGTCAGAGAGAGAGGGAGACCCAGAATCTGAAGCAGGCTCCAGGCTCTGAGCTGTCAGTACAGAGCCTGATGCAGGGCTCAAACTCACCGACTGTGAGATCATGACCTGAGCCAAAGTCGGAAGCTCAACCAAGTGAGCCACCCAGGCGCCCCAGTGTACACAGCATATTTAAAATGTAGGTTCTGGTCCCTGCCCCCAGAGATTATGATTTGGTTGGTCCAGAGTGGGGTTCAGAAATTGGCTTTTTAATCTTGCTCTTTCTGAATGGTGTGGGGGCCATTCTTTGTCATGGCCTTAGACTTGTATTCTTTCTTCCACATCATCTTTCCAGCTGGAATTGTTTAGGTTTTAATACTGTCAGCCAAAACGATTTTTTGGTTATCCTATTAACAACTAATATCTAGGGCCCACTTTAAACACAGAGAGGCTAAATACATAAACCCAAATATTTAAGATGTCATACTATCATATTGTCTAGCTTTCTGGACAATGATCGCTGGGAATGCTACTTTCTCCCCCACCTCCAATGTTCAAATTCAAACTACTTGACATGTAACCACCAGTTACATATTCCCCAGATGTCAAAACCAAAATATTCTGTCTTTCCAGCCTGCGTTAAGTACATAGGTGATTTGTCTTTCACCTGTTCACAAGATGACCCTCTAAGTCTCAAAAATGACCTTTCCCAATTTTCTTTTTTAAATATAAACTTACAATTTATTAGGAGTACAAAAAAAAATATCCTTAATCAGTCTGAATACCTCACTTTTCTGGTCTAGTTCAATTTTTTTTTTTATTGTGGCTTAAAAAGCACATAACATAAAATTTACCATCTTAACCATTTCTAATATGCAGTTCATTAGTGTTAAGTACATTCACCTTGTTGTACCACCAATGTCCAGAACTTTTTTGTCTTGCAAAACTGAACTCTAAGCCCATTGAAAAACTGTCTAATTCCTCCACCCCATCCCCTGGCAACCACCGGTGTACTTTTTTCTCTTTTTTTAAATAAGCAAGATATTTGCTTAAACCTTCGCCCATCCATAGTGGATTGGTTTATGGCTATTGATTATTGCTACTTAGCTCTCCAGGTATGATACATATATCCTGTGTTGTTATAATTCTCACATGTAAAAAGGTTTACAATTGCAAAGCAATTGTGCTTACATTTATTAAGCAATCCTTAGAATCTTTGGGTGGCTGCAAATGAAGTATATTTGGTCCTGGAAACTTTCCTCTGAGTTACAAGGAAGAGTAACCTTTATTGCTCATGAGACCTAGGGGATTCCAGAGGGACAGTTTTTGTATATTTGTTTGTTTGTTTGTTTGTTGAAGGTGTGCGGTTAGAATTACCAAGGAAATTAAATCATGGAATTTCTGTAGATTTTTCCTATGTACATTCTAGGATTTTCTCATTACTTATGAAGTTGATTAGAAATTTTTCTGGAATTTGGCAGAATTAATGTTCACCAAATGCTTTCAAAATCTTTGCTGAGTACAATATGAAACTTTACCTCTAAGCAGCTTCATTAAAAATACAATCTGGGAGAAATAGGCATATATAAAAATGCATTTCTGCAAATGGATGTTTCAAATGCTAGTTCAGGAATCATTGGCAATAAGAAAAACCCAAACCCAAGAAACATTCTTAAAATTCTTATTTTTTAAGTTTTTTAAAATTCTTCTTCCTCTGTTATTAAAATTTTCTAAAGAAATGAATAAAGTTTTAAATCCTATAAGCAATCTCCATCTAAATAAACAGAAATACTATAATTATGAGTATTATGCTGGATTCTAACATGGAAAAAAATGTGCCTGTTCTTGGCCTAAATTATCTTGGAACTAACACAAAAACCAGTTGATAGTGATTCTTGGATAATGATAACCGAATCGTTCTTCGTTTTATGAATTTAACAATTCATAATATGAGTGTATATGATTTTTTCAGACAAATGGTATTTATTTACAGCAATTTTAAATAATTTCATAATTTTTGTACACCCAGATATTTCTTTAATGATCTATTGCAACATACTGATGATATTTACTTCAAAGAAAATTCTTTAAAATTGAATCTCATTATTTCCTTGATCTCCACTATAAAATTAGAAATGTTTTCGTTTCTGTTTTTTTTTTTTTTTTAGAAATGTTTTCTCAATACGAGGAAAAATTTTTGAGTTGAAAATATTTAGTGAAAGAGTTGTAATGCATCTGGTTCAGTAACATAGTAAGCAATTACTCTTTTTCCTTTCCAGTGCCCCATCACTATTTAAGATCTTTCTTCGTTGCTCACCATGACCACCCCAATATCACAGAAATTCGTTTCATGCCACGCAATTCTCAAAGGCACACACTGCCAACAACCTAGAACTTAGCCTCTCCTCTAACATCTCTAACATAAGCTAGGCACTAATGTTTTGTCAGTAAGACTCTGTATCTAATATAGTAAAACCTTCAGCCTGAAAATTCCCCAAGTCCTGAGCATTTTTTGACAATTATTTACATACTTTATCAATTATAATATTAAATTTACTTCGAATAAAGAATGCCTATTGGATTTATAATAACTGAAGCTAAGTTGCATTATTGTTCTCCAAGCATTATTAAACTCTGCTCCTATTTAAGGAATCCTTCAGGTCATTAACTTATTATGTGCAATTTGGTTTGTTAATCACCATTTACTGTTTGACTTATTTTTTTAAAAGACCCAAATATTACATTTAATGACGTATCAAGCTGGGATTCAAGCAGTACCTTCTGTTAAAGTGATCTGCTGCTGTCTTCAGATTATACTATGTAACATCTATATTTTATTTGATGGAAATTTTTTATAGTTTATATGGAAAAAAATCAATCTTAGTTAAACCCAGAATTTGATTCCTACATTAGATTTTCAATAATTTAATTCTAAATTATTAGTTTTAAAACTTCTGTCACAAAATGACTATAAAATGAATGTCATTGCCAAATTACTCACTACATCTGTGCTATAATTAATAAAGTCCCCCTCCCCCAATTTATTCGTATTACTCAGACTATTATTTCAAGCATTCATGGAATTTTAAGAATCCTAAGGTCTCACCTTTTCCCTCCCGTGGTGCAGCAGTGTGGTATAGAGGTTAGGGCTCTGTGTTAGAAGCCCTGACTCTGGGCCTTGTAGCTGGCCCAGGGGGAGGCATTTAACCTCTGTGGGCCCCAGCTTGTTTACTCCTCACTTGTGGGGATTGGCTCATAACAGATGATTCCTAAGAACCTTTCAATTTCGATATCCCTGCAGTCATAAAAACTCCGATTACAGTTATCTTCAATTTCTTTCTTTGGTGTATTTTTCTCCGCATCATCTTTGTTTCATCTGGCATTTATTGACCATCCATTCCTCCTTGGCATCCTTCATATTTAGATATGGTTGCTTCAGTGAAGTATTTCAGTGCACTGTTCCTCTGTCTGATTTGCCCAATCCCCCTTTTTTATTAAGTTTAAGACCAGAGACTGTTTCTTCCTCTTTTCTTTTCCCCTCCATACCTAGCACTGTGCTGATTGCTTAAATCATCTCTCTTCACTTAATCACCACTGATCCTGTTCCCGCTTTGCCTTTGAAATCTCCTTGCTTCAAGATCACAGTACTTCACAGACAAATCAAAATGGCAACAAGTATGAATGAAAGCAATAACTTTAAAACCTGATAAATACTATGTCAAGGACTGACTCACAGGTTAAGATACAGTAGAATATGGGACCTTTTGTTTCCTGCACCTCCTAAATTTTACTTCAGAAATATTCTTTCCCTTGTTCAATAGATAAATGATCCTGTTCTTTTCACTCATGGATGTTGAGTGGCTACCTTGTTCCAGGCGCTATGCTAGGGGCTAAAGATCCAAGAATTTACAAAAGAAAAATATGCCACTGCTATTAGCTTTAAGTGTGCCATGTCCAAAATTGTTTGATTCAGAGCAGCTTTTGGAAGCCAATTGAACTTTCATATTTTTCATTCAACGGATATTCATCTGATTATCTGCCATGTGCTAAGCAGTGTGTTGGTGTGTATGAGAAGTGTGTTTGAAGCATTATAAAATGCCAAATATTATTTTCCCTTTAACAATTTATCCTTTAAATATGATTTAATTATCTACATCCTGTTATAATGCTCAAAATATATTTCACTGATGCAGATTTAGAGAATAGCACTGTTTTAAATAATAATTTTGTCTTATCCATTCCAAATCTCTTTTGATGTCCAAGGATGAAAATAATGATTGTGTTTCATCTCATGTGACTACTGTATTCAAGGTAATGATTTCCTAAATTCTAGGTTGGAGATGAATGTAAAGCCCCATGCAGGTTCATCATAAAAGACTGCTGTGGTTTCTGTGTGTGCATGGGGGACTGAGGTGGGGAGAGGTGGAGGAAGACAAGAAGTAGTAAACATCATATCCTATATTTGCCCTCCCTGCTCTAGGCTTTAGTATTTAACCTCACTTTAATTTTATTTCACTCTCTTTGCACATACAATATCTTCACAAACTCCTTTTCTCTCCATATGTCTGGATTTACAAAAACCCATCAGTGTTCCCAGCTACAAATCTCACCAATATCTTAGCCAAGTGAAATGAGCCTGATTCTACTGTTACTGTGTTGGTGAATCAGAAACTATGATCATTTTCAGTAGATACATTGCAAAGAAGAGTCACTAATGGATAAATTCAATTAGCTACTGATACAAAAGATTCATTCGTCCTCAAAGTTTTTCCATAACTGGAATTTCTAATTAAATTAAATGTAAAAACAATATGGAATTTCAATTACAATAATTTGCATATAATTTCACATATTTTTCAAAGATCCTTCACATATTGTATCTCATTTCATCCTGATGAGAATACTGATTTAGATTGTTTTGTTCATTATCTCTAACCTCAGTTAACAGATGAAGAAAACAGGACCTGGCAGGTTTAAATGATTTACTATGTCACTTAGCAATCTAATAAAATTCTGAGGTTTATAAGGAGCCCACTTCTCACCGCAACCTTCTTAAGAAACATTATAGAAATTTTAAATGGTAAACTTGAAATCACAATTTGGTAAAATTAAGCACATGTTTTTACAGATAATTTAAATAGTTTTTTATTATAATTGACATACAATATTACATTGGTTTCAAGGGTACAAGAGAGTAATTCAGTATTTTTATACATTACAAAATGATCACTACAGTAGGTCTAGTTACCATCTGTCACAATACAAAGTTATTACAATACTACTGACTATATCCCCTCTGCTGTACATCACATCCCCAAAATGTATTTATTTTATAACTGGAAGTTAATTCCCTTCACCTGTTTCGCCCATCTGCCTTCCGCCTTACCCTCTGGCAACCACCAGTTTATTCTCTGTATCTATATGTCTGTTTCTGTTTTGTTTGTTCATTTGTTTTTTAGATTCCACATATAAGTGAAATCATATGGTATTTGTCTTTCTGTGACATATTTCATTTAGCATAATACCCTCCAGGTCCATCCATGTTATCACAAATGGCAATATTTCATTCTATTTTATGGCTGAGTAATATTCCATTATATACATATCACATCTTCTTTGTCCATTTATCTATCGATGAACACTTAGGTTGCTTCCATACCTTGGCTACTGTAAATAATGCTGCAGTGAATATAAGAGAAACATATCTTTTTAAATGTTTTTGTTTTCTTCAGATAAATATCCTGATGTAGAATTGCTGGATCATGTGGTATTTCTATTTTTAATTTTTTGAGGTACCTCCATATAGTTTTCCATAGGGGTTGCACCAATTTATATTCCCACCACTGTGCACAAGAGTTGCCTTTTCTCCATGTCCTCATCAATACTTGTTACTTCTTGTCTTTTTGATAATGGCCATTCTGACAGGTGTGAGGTGAGATCTCATTGTGATTTTGATTTGCATTTCCCTGATCATTAGTGATGTTGAGCATCTTTTCGTGTGTATGTTGGTCATCTGTATGTCTTGTTTGGAAAAATGTCTGTTCAGGTCCTCACCCATCTTTTAATCAGATTGTTTCTTTTGTGTTGTTGTTATTGAGTTGTGTGAGTTCTTTATGTTTTAGTTGTCAACCCCTTAACAGATACATAATTTGCAAGTATCTTCTCCCATTCAGTAGTAGGCCTTTTCATTTTGTTGGTGGTTTCCTTCACTGTGCAAAAGTTTTTTTAGTTTGATGTAGCTCAAATTATTTGTCTTTGCTTTTGTTGCCCTTGCCTAAGAAGACATATCCAAAAAAATATTGCTTAGACAAATGTCAAAGAGCTTATTGCATGTTTTCTTCTAGAAGTTTTACGATTTCAGGTCTTGTATTTAAATCTGTAATTCATTTTGAGTTTATTTTGTATATGGTGTGAAAACGTGGTCCAGTTTCATTCCTATGTATGTATCTGTCCAGTTTTCCCAACACTATTTATTGAAGAGACTGTCTTTTCCTCATTGTATATTCTGTTTCCTTTGTCATAGATTAATTGACGATTGACCACAGGTTTATTTCTGAGTTTTCTGTTTTGTTTGTCTGTTTTTGTGCCACTAACATCCTGTTTTGATTACTATAGCTCTGTAGTATATCTTGAAATCTAGGATTGTAATACCTCCAGCTTTGTTCTTGTTTCTCAAGATTACTTTGGCTATTCAGAGTCTTTTGGGGTTCCATGCAAATTTCAGAATTATTTGTTCTGGTTCTGTGAATTAGGCACATTTTTTTTTAATTTAAATTTTAGTTAGTTAACATACTCCTGAAATATTGGTTTCAGGAGTAGAATTCAGTGATTCATCACTTACATATGACACCCAGTGCTCATCACAACAAGTGCCCTCCTTAGTACCCATCACCCATCTAGCCCATCTCCTACTCTCTGTCAACTCATAGTTTATTCTCTACCATTAAGAGTCTCTTGTGGTTTGTTTCCCTTTCTTCTCTTTTTCCCCCTTCCCATATGTTCATCTGTTTTGTTTGTTAAATTCCACATGTGAGTGGAATCATATGGTATTTGTCTTTCTCTGACTGACTTATTTCACTTATCATAATACATTCTTGCTCCATCCACATCATTGCAAATGGCAAGATCTCATTCTTTTGATGGCTGAGTAATATTCCATTGTATATATATACCACATCTTCTTTACCATTCATCAGTTGATGGACATTTGGGTTCTCTCCATAGTTTGGCTCTTGTTGATAATGCTGCTATAAACATCGAGGTGCATGTGTCCTTTTGAATCAGTATTTTTGTATCCTTTGGGTAAATACCCAGTAGTGCAATTGCTGGATCGTAGGGTAGTTCTGTTTTTAGTTTCCTGAGGAAACTCCATACTGTTTTCCAGAGTGGCTGCCCAGTTTGCATTCCCACCAACAGAACTAGATGCTTTTATAACTAATTTAAAAATTTTTTTGAAATGCATTCTACACATTTTTCTGTTTTCATCACATCTTTAGGCTCAATTCTGCACTCAGTATTCTGAGTTTTGGCCCTGGCAGAAGGCATATCAAATCATATTTTGGTAATCAATATACACAAGTCATTTGCCTAGATTCAGCCTTTTTTCCTCTTTTGACCATCACTATTTTTTAATCTATTTCCTGAGCTCCCACCTTAGTGAACCTTCCAGAACTTGATCCTAATGACTAGAATACAGATCCCTAGCTGTCTTGTCATCACAAATCTTGTCATGGCATCTGCACTGATTGCAGTGTAGCCTTCAAAAAGTGTAATTTACAGAATTTAAGAAATAAAAATACTTCTTTTTCACAGTTCAGTAAACAATTAAAAAGCAACTAGAGAATTTTTTTCATAAACTCTTAGGAGCAAAGATAAATGACCCCATAATAGTTTGAAAAGGATATTCTAAGTTTATATGAAATTAACTCAGGAACCTACATATTCTTCATTTACATCATTATCTGGTGATTATAGTTTTGTTTTGTTGTTATTGTTTGGTGTCCCTGCGGTGATTATAGTTGTTAACAATAGATTCTAGAGCACTGAAGTATCCTCATTCATACAAAATTTAATTATGCTCACTATATTGTATTCATTCAGTATTCAATAGGATTTAATTTCAATAGGATTAAAAAGTATTGTAGTTAAAGGTCTGTTGACTAGGAAATTCCATTAAATAAATAACCTTGCTCCTGGCATTCTCAATTAACCATGGTTTTGCAGCATCACTGAGGAGTTAGGAGACTTGAGTTCTAAATTTTGCATGCAGATTGTATTTTTCTGTCCCTGTAAGAGTTTCATATTAGCTCAATCTGCACAAATTATCACATAGTTCTTCATATAAAGAGATCAATATGCTTAAGATTATCAAGAAGGAGCTTAATAGAAGTTCCACTTCTACTTTTTGTTAGGAGAGGAATAAAACAACAATAACTTTAAACCATTCCCTTTGTCCCTATAAGTAATGGCAGTAATTTTAGCTGTATCTCTAGGTTGTGGATTCCCCCAGAGTCATCGGGCAGTCTTTGTGGCCCCACTACAGACTTCGGCTGTACAGACTTTGACGTCAGCCAGTCCTGGGTTCAAGTCCAGATTCTGTCAATGTTGTGTAATTTTGGGCAAATTATATTAACTTTGTAGAGCTATTGTGAAAATTCATTCAATCAGCACTCAGCTTATACTTATTATAAACTGTTCTGGGGCAAATCTTCTTGGTCCAGAGGATGTACCAATAACAAAATAGATAAGATTTATTGTCCTCACAGAAACTATAGCCAACCAGAATTCTCTTTAAAAAAATTGAAGCGATTAGCAAAGTTTCTATCACATAATAAGCATTTAATAAATACTAATAACATCATTATTAATTCTTCCCAACCCATAACATGGACAGTTCCCCAGAAAGTATAACAAAATTATATAAAATTTGGGGCGCCTGGGTGGCTCATTTGGTTAAGCGTCTGACTTTGGCTCAGGTCATGATCTCACAGTTTGTGAGTTCGAGCCCCCCATCAGGCTCTGTGTGGACAACTCAGAGCCTGGAACCTGCTTCAGATTGTGTCTCCCTCTCTGTGTCCCTCCCCTGCTGGCACTCTGTCTCTCTCTCTCTCAAAAATGAGTGAACATTAAAAAAAAAAATTAGAAGGGAGCCTCCTTTTACCACAAAAGCTCTCAGGTATAGCAATAGTCATAATCTCTTGAAGCTAGTTATAATCTCTTGAAGCTATTGCCAGTCAAATATAAAAGTGCACAACTATGTAGGCAGAAATGTCTTGGACAGGAAACAAAAGGCACTGACTTTTATTTAAAAAAATTAAGAATTAATGCTTCACCAAATGTAATGCCCGAGGTTGCGAAACCCCCCACAAGAGACCACCAGAGTCGTAAATCAAAGCCAAGCGGCAAGGGTCGTTTATTGCAGGTTCGAACCTGGACCTCCGCGCACTCGTTGCCAGTGACGCTAAGAGGCCCTGATCAGGGTTGGTACAGCGTTTTTATAGACAGAGACAATTAGCATAGGGGAGGTTTCAGGTTATGAGGGGCCTGATTGGTTGATTTTAAAGTAAAGACATTTGTTGCTCTCTGATTGGGCGTCCTTTGTCTGTCCTTTGGCGGGAAGGCTTTGTCCATTACTTGTGGCGGGAGAAAAAGGGGGAAGGGGGAATGGGAAGAATGTGTTAAGCAAGCAAGATTACAGAAGCGAGAAAATGCTGGTTAGTAAGTATTTCCGTGATCTTAGGGTATAGCAAACTAAGTCTAGAAAAATTTAACGGTGCTCACATCGAACAATAGGCAAGACATACAAAATTTTAAATTAATTCTTTACACAAAATTAAAAATTTCTGTTTATCAAAAGACCATTAAGAAACAATAAACTATCCACTGGCTGGGAAATATCAAAGCATAATTGTATTGCTGGTGAGAATCAATACAGCTTTGTTTCATTTTTTAAGAGGATGATCATGGGGTGCCTGGCTGGCTCAGTTGGAGAGCGTACAACTCTTGATCTCAGAGTTGTAAGTTTGAGCCCCACGTTGGGTGTAGAGATTGCTTAAAAATAAAATATTTTTTTAAAAGATGGTCATTAGTTTACATGATTTGGGGATCAATGACCCCACTTCTGAAAGGATTATATTCACCTGTTTACTTAGTGACTTGACAATTTAAGATTTTCTTGTCTAAATCTGCCTTTAACTTTAATTTTTTTTTCTACCAGAAAGAGTCTTTGGAATCATGCCACACCCTGATTTTATAACAGTGTGTGGTTTTTTCATAATCATCTAACCAGTCATTTCAGAACCAGAACTAGGTTTTAGTAAGTTGTCCTTCCACTACTCAGAGTCTACTTCTCTATTATTTTGCTTGCAAATCAGTAGGAGATAGTATGTGGACTTTATTCAGAATATTTATTTTCTTCTGTCAGCTGGAAGGGTTTTCACACTTGTATACTTTAAAGTTGAAAACACTGCAGGATTATGGTTGTGGGTCATTTTAGACTGAAAAAAAAAATAGCTTTTCAATAGTTAATACATACTTTAACCCTTGGTTTCAGGATAGTAAAGGAACCATTATAGTTACTGGCCTCAGTTACTGTCATAAAGAGGCTTCTACAGACCATCATCTTGATACTGAGCTTTTCTCATTTCATATAATCTTCAGCTATATTCTTTCTATCTTCTAGCACTTGGTATTTTGTTTGTCTTTGGTACTTAATTAAACTCTAAATCTCTAGCTCAGACATGTTTATGTAAAATGTCTCACAACTATCCATTCTATTAATTACAAAAGTTTTTATTGTTCAGTATAGAGAAGCAAACCGTGTCCTTTAGCGTCATTAACTGAGTTTTTAAGGAAAATTCTATAGCCAAAAATCTAGGTTATATTCTATCAATTTGTTATTATTTCATAATTGTGTTGACTTTATATTTATGTGATTTTTACGTGAACAAAAGCAGTAGAAGCAATAATGACATGTGGTTTAGGGGTTTCAGAGCATTGCTGTCTTTTACTAAGTAAATGTCTATGCTTTTCCTTTTCAATCATACTGAATTTTTAATGTGCAGTAAGAAGCCCCTGTGTGAGGTAAGAAATGGTAATCAAGGGAAACAAAAGCATTCATTCATTTATTCAACAAATACTGAGTTGCTCCCATAGGCCAGGCATTATGCTAGGGAAATTGCTTTTTTTTTTTTTTTTTTTTTTCATTTTTTTCTGTCTAATCTCAGGTGGAGATATTGATGAGTAGTAAAATTATGTATTTTAGATTTGCTGTATGACATGTAGGTTTAAAATATAAACATTTGGTGGGTTTGAATTGGAAAAGAAAGAAATGAAATGGAGAAATTATTATCTAGCTTTTGATTTTAGGGTTGTTTTTTTTAATGTTTGAGAGAGAGAGAGAGAGAAACAGCACGAGTGGGGAAGGGACAGAGACAGAGGGAGACACAGAATCCAAAGTAGGCTTCAGGCTCTGAGCTGTCAGCACAAAGCCCAATATGGGTCTGGAACCCATGAGCCGCGAGATCATGACCTGAGCCAAAGTCTGGTGCTTAACCAACTGAGCCACCCAGGTGCCCCTGATCTTAGTTTTAATTTTTCTCATGAATACTTGGCATCACATGTAGATAAATTCTTTTCAAGGCATGACTACTTTCTTCTCAGAACTAACAGAATTGTTTTGCTTATTTATTTTGAATTGTCAGATAGGGTAATAAGGTTTTTTCTTTAGGGAACTGGAATATTCATTGGATAATGTAACCTCTTTAAAGTTGATGAACACGTGGCCCCTTAGATTTGAAGTGGCAAGGTGATCATAAATTAAGCCCCAAACATTGGCATTCAAAATGGTTTTAAAATGTGATACTCAATAAATACACTTGATTATGCACCAAAGTAGCAAAAGTAAAATCTTGTTTCCTTCCCATGTTTTAAGTCCCTCAATATACCAGTGGAATACTACTGAGCTACTGTGTTCACTCATCTTTGGGGAAATAAGACTGACGGCCATTCTGCCATGATCACTTCTAAGTAGTATTTGAGCCACGTTTTTTATTGATTTTTTATAGCTTTATAAATTAATATTTTCATGGTGATAAATTTAACTTAAAAACTTTTTTCTGTTCTAGGCTATGTTTTAAGCGTGAGAGGTTTTATATCCTTTTCTTAGAGCCAATACATTCAGTATGGTCCATGTAAGAATTTGTCTTCTTTTTTCTCCAGCAATAAAAAATCTGGTTTAGTTCAGTGCCCTGATATAAAATCCATGTTCTCTGTAGAGTATTAGTCGTGGATCCCATTCTAGGATATGTTACTCTTTATAGGACAGTTGCAAGGCAGAAGTCTTAAAATGAAAAAAAGAAAAATGCCACCTAATCTCTGATGCATCAGCAAGAACATTGTGTTTAGTGGCAATGCTCCTTCACATTTTATATTAAGCTATAATTTACATACAGTAAAATGCTCAAATCTTAATATATCATTTAATCCATTTTGACGGATATCAAGACATAAAACATTTTTCTCACACCAGAAAATTTCTGTGTATCCCTTTCCAGTCAACAGCCCCACCCTCCCCCAATCCCATATTCCAAAATCAATCACTGATCTGATTTGTATCACCACAGGCTAGTTTTGTCTATTCTGGAATTGTATATAAATGAACATGTGTTTTTTGTACTTGGCTTCTTTGACTTAGCCTAATATTTTTGAAATCATCCATGTCGTTGAGTTTACCAGTTAGTTTCTTTTTATTACGGATAATATTTTTGTAAAAAAAAAAACAGGCAAAAAAAATTAGATCTTCACCAAGTATCTTTTTTTTTTTTTTAACCAAGTATCTTAATTGATACATGACTACCTTTGAAATCAGGGCAGCAAAACCACAGTAAGAATGAAGGGGACAAAATACCCTCCAATATTAATATTAAGTGACAGTACTCCTAACATTCAAATGGCTCTCCCACCTTAATTACTGTTATGTGCATCAAGAGGTACTCTTCTGGGAGATTCTAACCTGTTCTATTAACAACAAAGACACTGGGCAACTGCACTTCAGCAATTGCGATGGCCGCGGATCTGTCATTGTTTCTTTCCCTTTGTATTTCTTCTTTGACCTCAGAAAGCAAATGTGAAAAATAATTCCAGGTGAGAAGATGCTTCTGATGATAGGTCCATGATCAAAACATGCTGGAAGGAATGCTTTCACTGTTCATCAATATGGTGATGCCTTGGTAGCTTTTATGTGCTCTTAAAATTGTATAATAACGTAGACCTTATGAGCTCAGTTTTATTATTACAAACTCACTATGTTCCATAATTTATACAAATGGAAGGAAAGTAGATACAATGAAAGCAACATCCAGATTGCATTCGCATTTTTTTTAAGTTCTAACTGGATTTACCAAAAAATTGCCATTTTAAGCAAAGATTCTTTAAAATTTGGGAGTAGTAATAAGTTTAAGTGAAGACTATACTGTGATTCTAGGAAGTCATAGTAAATTGCATACCAACAGATCCTAAAGGATGAATTGTCGCTATCTGCTGTTGAGATTCAAGAGAATTTTATTCTGACCAAAAAGAAGTCTGAATTTTGACCTAACTACATAATGGCAAGGATTGAGCTGGCCCTCGGCTAGTCCATCCCAAACCATCTCCACTTTTAAGATTCTTAAATAAGAAGAACCACAAAGAGTTCCCAGAACACTAAAGTACACATCAACAGCACACACAACAAGCACCTTCTTAACTTTATGGAATGTTATCATGTCATTTTCAGTGTTTACACAACTATTCAGTAAGGGGAGAAATGACGATAAAGTACTATAGTGCTTGCATCGGTTCTATGGAAAAAGGCACTCAAACGAATAAGAAGTTGTGCCAGATTACTGAGAGAATAAAATTTCAGATTATGTCCATTCTGTGAATCCCTCACATCCGCTGATTTTCTCATTTCTTTCTGCTCTCCACTAAATACACATTCCTTCTCTCCTCTCATACTTATTTTTCTCATATGGTTCCTAAATTCTGTTACCACATTCATATTTCATTCTAATAATTCCAAAAATGTTGAAGTGACACTTCCCTTTAACACAACCTACTTTAGTATACAATTTGGCTTAAGTCTTACTTCTCATTTGTCTTATTTTACATAAGAAAGCAGTTCCATTTAAATTATCAAGAGTATCTCATTAGTGGGGCACCTGAGTGGCTCAGCAGGTTAATTGTCCACTCCTTGATTTTGGTTCAAGTCATGAGCTCACGGTTTGTGAAATCAAGCCCTGTGTCAGGCTCTGAGCTGACAGTGTAGAGCCTGCTTGGGATTTCTCTCTCCCTCTCTCTCTGCCCCTCTGCCACCTGTGTACATGCTCTATTTTTCTCTCTCTCTCTCTCAAAATAAATAAATATGTTTTTAAAAAAAGACAGATTCTTAAAAAAAAAAAAAAAGAGTATCTCATTAGTATAATTTAACCTGTATGGAGGACTTACAATGCTGTCATACCAAACCTCAAGGATCTATGTTCTAAACTATAAAGATGATTAACTACTTTTGAGCAGTGTGCATGAATTCTCTCAGCAGTTCATCATCATTTTAGTTGTAGTAATTAATTTTAATTAACTGCCAATGCTGTTTGTTGCCATGTGGAAAAATGAGAATATGGCCCTTCTTCCCATTTGAGTATGAGTAATGATATCAATTTAATATTAGAAGGGTAAAGAGGTTTTAGGTTGTGAAATAAAGAATTATAAACCTGATTTCCCAGGGAATACACTCTGCTTGGAGGGTGTTGAGAAGTCCTAGCTTAACAGAAATTAACACTGATAGTGAACCATCTTTCCTCCTACCACATTTTTAAGGTTCTGGCTAATGAAAAGTAGATTTTGCTTCCTAGTTTTGGAAACTAGTATTGTTTTTGTTGCTTCTCAAAGTGTTCTAATTAATAGTGCTGTTTTTATAAACATATACAGTAATTTAGAAATTCAAACTTAATATCCTAGCCATTGGTTTTTTCCACTACTGTGATTTAAAACAATAATTTAATTTTACAAGAAATAATTTCACCTCCTCTCTTTGAAGTTGGAAATGAGATCATGAATTGTACTTAAGACTTATTCTTTAGGGGACATGTTCATGTAAAGTAGTAGGAGTAGGAGCAAACTCCTCACTACTAATTTTGCTAACAATGTAAAGTATTGTCAGCAAAGTAATATCCAGACTATATTGATATAATTTAATTATATTTATTCAGGATTTAAAAGGCTTTACATGGTATTGTTGGGGAAAAACAGGAGTAAAGGTGGTTTAAAAAAACTTAATATTCACAGTTGTTTAATCATTCCAAAACATCAAATTTTTCAAGTTTATCATTTTTACTTTAAAATATACTCTGAATACTGAGTAGATTCTCATCTTACCAGAAGAGGAATCAGTTAGCACAACATAGAATTTTAGAGCTGGAAAGACTTTCAATATCATCTAGTTTAAATGTGACATTAACCTAGTTCATTAAAATCACTATTTTCTCAAGGATCTCAGCTTCTCTGCGCTAATTTCCAGAAAATTAAAGGACCTCTAGTCCCTAATCCCTTTTGCTGTATGTCTGTCTTTTTGGTACCTTCTGATAGACTCCATATTCATGCCAATGATTACAACAGTGAGGATTTTCTCTATTCCTTATGCCTGAATTAGCTTAAGAATAGTCTATTGTGTGCAGAAACATAACTTTTAATTTAAATAGTTGTTCAAAGGGGCTCCTGGGTGGCCCAGTTGGTTAAGTGCCCAACTTCAGCTCAGGTCATGATCTTGCAGTTTGTGAGTTCAAGCCCTGAGTCTAGCTCTATGCTGACAGCTCAGAGCCTAGAGCCTGCTTCAGATTCTGTGTCTCCCTCTCTCTCTGCCCCTCCCCTACTTGCATTCTCTCTCTCTCAAAAATAAATAAACATTAAAAAAATTTTTTTAAATAAATAGTTGACCAAAAGAAAGGTGAATAATTTAGTTTTAGGAGTAGTTGTAGAAAGAGTCGAGTTATTGCTACTCTGGAGGACACATACCATAAGGTCTTCTCCAGGGAGATTTAAAAGTGAGTAATACAACCCTATTGTGTAAGACAAGTACTACCTTTTAGCCTATTGTAGTGGAGAAGCAAGAGTGAGGTAAACATGGCTCTTCACTTGGAGGTTGAAGGTGAGAGGGGCATTATGTTGAGGTTCTTTGTTTTATTTTCTCAGTCCTGTTTCTCAGTCATTAAATCAACAGACATTTATTTTGCATACAACACGAGGTAAACATTCTGATAGGTATGGGTATACAGCAGAAAACGAGATCTAGTCTTTGGCCTCAAGGAGCATAGCCTCAAGATACATAGCAGAGGGCAATGCAGATAACTGCCTATCTAACAGAGAAGATACATAGGATCTCTGAAAACCCTGTATAGCTCCACCACTGCACAAGCAATTTATTAACTTGGCTCATCTTGTAGAATGAGAAGTAACTATCATAATTAGTTGTGCAGTGTTTTGGAAATGAAAAGTGCTATAAAATAGCCGAGTAATAGAAAACAAGATTAAATTATATGGTAGGAATGGTTCTTATAGGTATCTTCAATATTTATGTCAGCGCTAAAGGACTACTACCAGAGAAAAGCTAAATTAGGTAAATACAATTTCCTAGGTAGATTTTACAAAGCCAAGAAAATATCTGTGTGTATTGACAAGAGAGATTGCGCAATCTTACTTTGGGTACTGCAAGAATTAAATATAGCATGGGGTTTCCCCATTCTTCACCTTTTATTAAGAATCTTCTGCATTTCAGTGTTTATTTGAAGTGTTTCTTTAACAATTTTTAAATGCTGCCACTATCCAAGACTGTTATCTACCAACAAGCAATTATATTTTCATATTGAGAAACTAAAAGAACGTTCATTAAATTATGTAGAATGAATGTCTACCTTTCTGTGATTAACCTATCAGTATATTGGGTTTGGGGGAGTTGTTATCAGTGATTTATCATGCCTGATTCTTTCTGCTTTTACTTATGTTTTTAAAGTTTGTGAATTCTAGAGGACTAAGATACCAATTTACATCCTACTCTATATCCTCAGAAGGTGAAGAATTTATAAAATTGGGCATTTCTTTCATATCCTTTCATATGGTGACATTCTTACACCCAAGATTAAGATTATCAAACTGTAGGAAAAGGAAGGAGTTCTTTTTCAATAGTCATTTAATGTTCCATGACTACAAAGTAATCTTATTTTATTATTAGCATTTTTACATTTTACCAGCATTTTCATCCTAATTAAATGAGGCACTACACCACTATGTTTAGCCTGTGGCATAACAGAAGGCAGATGACCTGTCATTGAGAATCATGATCTTACACACTCTTTTTCCTCTGAAGAATATAGTTTTGTTTTGTTTGTTTTTTTGGTCTCAGTTTATAATGACATACCTCTGTAGCTTAACTTCATCACATTCAAACAATAAAAACATTAAAAATTTAACCTCATTATATGCATGCCACTTATTTTTAAAAATATATATTAATATAATTATTACTTGGTAAAGAGATCTTATTTTTTATTGTCTTTCCCTGATTTAACAAATTTAATGATATGGAGAATTTCTATACAGTTGCTTATTTTATTCATTCCATATATTGGGTGTTTTGGTCTCTAATGTCCTGTTGTCCTTATTAGATTATCGGTATACATTTCCATTTAGATGAAGAGACAGAAGCATGCAGATTAATTACCCATGCATCAGACATTTTTGCCGTGCTTAATAGGAATGAGCAATTAAGGCTAGAAACCTCAGTGTTTAATACTGTTTTCAGAACTCAGTTATTACACATATATTGTCACTTCAGTGATTAAAGAGAGTAAGTATAATATGTAGTCAGATTCAAACAAGATAACTAAACCAATATTAAAAAAAAAAAAAAAAAAGCTATGGTGTCTGCACTGCATGGCAGAGTACTAATAAAATTTGCCTAAACAAATTCTCATGATGTTTTGGGATATTATGGGAATGCTTTGGCTATACATGGATTTGAATCTTCATAATGACAAAGGTTCTAACAGTTATTTTTTAAAAACACACTATACTGTTTTTAGAAGGTTGTAATTACTTCCTGCTTATATTTATGATAAATTTGTAAAACTACTATACTGTTATGAAAAAGGTAAAAGTTTGTATGTACTTTGATTTTGAAAAGTAGCATCGGACGCATTTAAAAAAATTTTTGGTAACTTGTGGCACTTTGGTAAAGGAATGTGCAATTATAGAGATTTATGCTGTTTTAATTTTTTTTAATTGCCAGGAGTTACTAGGCTTTAGACTGAAAACCAAACTCGGTTTTAATACTGGCACTTTTTCCTCCTGGTACTTCCCGTTTCTCTAATTATCTGGAACATTTAATTTAAACCATTCTTTGCAATGAGGTTTAACTTTCCTCCTCCATCCTAACCTCAAAAACCTTTAATTTAAAATTAATCCAGTGGTAGTTAGATAAGCATTTTGGGTATCATGGCCATTTGATCTGGCACCTGACTTTAGTAATCTCATAAAAATAGCTAAACTCCTGAAAAACAATAGTCAATCATTTTAATTAGTTTTTATTGATTATAACCAATTGAGTAACTTGACATCCATCGAGTCATAATTTATCTTAAAATCTGGGGCTGCCAACATAACTAACTACACAACATCGCTTAAAATACCCTCGTATATTCATTCCAAAGAGAAATGACAAGAAAAAATAGAATTCTGTATGATTATGGCTATTGCAGACACTTCTGTTAGGTTTCCAGTATTTTACTGTGATACACCCATGGGTGGTACAAGTAAAATAAAAACAAATATAAATGCTTTAACATTGGATGGTGGCATCCATCAGTACAGATTATGCATAAGCTACTGCAATAAAAAATACTCATTGTGCCTGTATTTGAAGAATTTATCTGAGATTTCCTCTGGCCTTTTCCATTTAAGGCTGTACAATCATTTTAAATGTAAAGACAACAGAATATATAAATGAGTGAAATGATGGCCCTGTTTGCCATAGGATAAATATTCTGTTGAACTTGTTGAGGGGCATTGGCTGTTGCATATTATAACATAAGCTAGGTTGTTATAAGCCACATGCGAGTCTTATGTACAAATCAGAGCATTTAGAAATTATACATCTTTCTTTTTCCTCACAAAAAGAATTCAGACTTTATAATCCAAATTTATAATTTTAAGCTGCTGTTTATTGAAAAGCACCTAATATGGATTAAAAGACTAAATGAAATAAGACCTATGAAAGAATGCTAATTAATAGCCTAACCCTGTATATTATCAAACTTCTAATAATGTTAAGTTTCTTATAAAGCCTTAAAATATTTTAATGAAAAATTAATTACCTAGAAATGAAGGCACTTTATTACCTTAAACTAGCTATTTGTCTGTATAGAATTTGTCTAAACCCCATAAAATATTCTTTATCCTTTTATAAATTTATCCTGCTTATGTGTTTTTCTAAAGCTTCTTATAATAATTCAAAGTATTTTACCTTAACAGAAAATTGTGTTACATGGTAGAACCAATGAACAATTCAGAAATAAAACTCTAGAGTAACAAAAGTATGTGTGATAATAGCAAAACTGTTAGTCTAAGTTAGTCTACAGTCATTTGGGGTAAAAATGTAAGATTTGAAGGCTTTTTCCTTGAACAATCTTTAGTCAGCTTTTTGTTTTTTAAATCTTATTTTTAACTGGCACTACCTTGTGTTTAAGTGTTGGTCAAATATAAGGGCAATCAAAATTATTATGCCAGCCTGTCATAGCTCAGTTTTGTTTAGTTGAGTTTTTTTTAAACTAAAACGTTGAGAATTAGTTTTGTTTCTTCTATGTTCAAGTCAGCCCCGCCTGGTAAATTATCAAATTTAAATCAGTATTATGGGTGTGCTGCTCTGTATAGCTGTACCCTCTTCAGAAAATTAATAGTTGATTTATACAAGGGAGGTGATTCAGCAGAAAAAGCCTAGGATAATTTTTTCAAAAGTTAAATTTTTTCTGAAGCTCAACCTTACATCTTTCTGACATTTATAAAACATAGGCTAGCTTTCTTTTATCCAAGAAATTTTTTTAACAGAAGAATATTTCAAAGCAAACAAACTTTGCTTTCCTTTTCATTTGGGGGCAGTTCACTTAAGAAGAAAACATTTGTCTATAATTGTACTTATCTTTAATTCTTTCTCTGTGGTGGCCATTTTTCTATCACTAGTTTTAAATGTTTTGCTAAATGTGAATGCTGCTTCATAGATGCAGTTTTCATTACATGGTACAGACAGGAGTCAAGTTTATTAGCAGTCTACTCTTATCAAGGAGAAACTAAAAATAAGTTCCATGTCAATTCTTTGGTTTGTATCTTGGTATCTTTTTTTTAAATAAGATATATTAGCCCAAAGGTGTGTTAATTGTCATGGCATGAACAATCTTAAATGTAGATCTACTGAGTATTTTGTGATGCTGAGTAAACAGACTTTTCTCAAATCTCTGTGATGCTAAATATTTTCCTTAGGAGGTTTTGTTTAATGTTAGATTGTTGTTCTGAAAGATGTTGGTCTTAGTGGGATTTTTTTTAAACTGGGAAAACAAATAAACGCATGTATTACAAGTATAGAAATGGTGAATTGTAAACTTACCGTATAATAATGATTCTATTTTCAAAAATGTTTTGCTGTTAAATATATACAACATAAAATTGCTGCCATACTGTAATTGAATACTTTTTCTTAAATGACCCTGTTATCACTATTCCAGAATTAGAAGTTGGGCAGATACATGATTGATTCATGTGTCTGCATAGATGCTTCAAGGTATATTCTTCTCTTGGTGAGTAAAAATATATTTTCCTTGGCATCAGTGCATTGAGATCTGAATATACCTGTATCTATCCATTCTTATTGCACATTTCTTATACAGTATCTTCTAATATGCCAAAATTGGCCTAGACATAACTTAAAATTGAGGGTTTGTTACATGCTTTCTAACAGAAAGGTTTTCAATGATATTCATTATGGGTTTGTACTGTGAAAATAGTGAAACTCCCTTTAAAATTTCATATATGCTAAATTTAAATTAATATTTTTTCTTTAGCTCAAATTTCCCTAAATCCAGGGAGAATACCAACCCTTTTCACTGTTGTCAAATCCAGCATAAGGAACAGCCCTATGACACTACAAAAACAGTTGAGGAATAAGGAATAAGTCTCTTATGTTACACTCCAGAATAAAGGCATTGTGTGAAAGAAATGAACCGAAGTTCACCGTGAATGCAAGGCTTCTGTACTTGACATCCCTCCACCGAAGGGAAGACAAGTGTCAACACCACTGGCATCATTTTCAAACTCATCTTATGTGGAATATCTTCCACCACACTGGAGTACTTATTGACTCTTACCGGGTTTTGGCTTTGTTTTGTTTTGTTTTGTTTTCTTTTAATTCATCAAGCCTTTCAGTTTTCAAAAAACCATTTGTCAGCACTGAGGTAGAGGGACATAGATTTGAAAATACTTTCTTAAGAGATCATGTAACTATTTAACTCAATTTAAAAGGAGGAGGAGGGATAGTTTCAACCCACTGCCTCTCACAAGAAACATGTTTTTAAATCTGTAACTGTTTTAGTGTTAACAGGGTACAACGTGTTTTTTGTCCTGTATTGTACTTAAAAAGTTCTCATTGATTGGTGATTGTATTGTACTGTATGGAAACAAATCATAAATTGCCTTGTATTGTTTATAATAGACCATACCACGTACCACTTCAGTTTTTATGTTCCAAGTTTTCCAGTGATGCATGTTAACAGTTAGGTCCTAAAATTCTGTGGTGCTAATTCTTCCATATCCAATGGTGCTTTTGTGGATGCTAACTGCACACATGCTGAACAAAGCTTGAAGTTTAAAACTTTCCTCCCTTCCTCTGTTTATATAAAGTAAAATAAAATAACTTGAATTTGTCTCAAAGTATCACTGACAATCTAATAAACTGGTTTATATGTGTGATTAGTTTGGATTCTTAATTATTTTTCAGAAAGCAGATTAGCTCTACTGGGCCCTTCCTTCTATCAAACAGAAATTGATTTTACTGTGTGTTTATTTTGTTATTTCATTTTGTGCCCCCAAAGTTGTGGTACCTTTGGGAATTTAAATCCAGGTGGCCTGTCTTCTATAATCAAGTTTATGTCGGATCTACAAAAACTAGACCTATCAGATCTGGAAATTAATAAGTTGAGAAAACCAAAAATGTACCATGAGAGTGCCTTTGTGTATTTTAGTATTTTATTAATAAAGTTTTATTATCTATGTACCATGAGATAGCATTTGCATGGAAACTAGTATGCCTTTTGAACCTTTATTATTGCTCAGATGACGTTGAAAAGGCCATCCCTCTATGCTGATATTTAAAGTAAAAGCTCCACTTTACATGTATGAAAATACAGACAAAAAAATATATAATAAAATCGGAACTTTCCAGGACAAACTGATAACCTATGCCAGGATGGCATAATAGATAAACCCATGCCTAGTCTTATTGGATTTTTAATTTTAGCATCTGCACTAAGAATCACAGCATTAGGACGAGTGAAGCTGCTCCTCGAGAGGGCAAAAGGCTGTTTCTCCTAAGCTGGAGATAAAGTCAGTATTAAGGCAGTGTGCAAATTTGCATTCTAATCTCGGTATTTTGCCTAACCCATGGGTAACCTTAAATTTAAAAAGAAAAGATCAAAATAAATCTATTAAAACTCCTCAAGCAGCAACCATTGATGTCAAATAAGAGATGAACAAACCTGTCTATCTGTCCTAGTGGGCCTGATGACTGAGGTTACATTCCCATGTTGCTGGGGTTCTTTATTTTATCAAGAGCATATATTCACTAATTCTGCCTCAAATAGTTATTAAATCATGTCTAACTTCTAATATCAGAAAATAAAGTTGACAAAAATAGAGCCAATATGAGCACTGGGCTTACATCCCCATGACTGTCTTGAACAAATGCAATATTTACTAAATCACAGCCTCTCCAAAGATATTTCTACTGTGTATTTTTGTAACTACCTTTACAGCATGCCATTTTATGAAAACTGGCAAATAATAAATGTGTGGCAAAATAATTCCAGGTCTTCTTTAATCAAAAAAAGAGAGAGAGGGTAGGTAGATCTATGAATGTTTTAGAGTATCTTTACTTCTGCGGTAATATTTTGCCTGTTAATTGAAAGAAAATTTAATTATAATTTTATGAAAGGATAAAAGGATAAATTGCTTTTGGAAAATCTCTGCTTTTTAATCTACATGAAAAATCTCTCATTTTTTCCCTACAGCCACCAGATTTGTGTATTATTGTTCACCATCATGTTTGTCCCACCTAAAAAATTATTCTCACAAAATTTATCAGGTTTTTTTTGTATGAAATTATTTTTAAAACTCAGCCTTAAATAAAATGAATACACTTTGTAAGTTTGGTTCATTTATGAAAATAATGTAGTCTCTCCCTCTTTATTATTTAAGCTTTTTTAAAGTTACAAAATTATGTTTGTCTTTAGTTTTATCAACATTATTTTGGCAAGTTGTGTTTTCTGTTCCTAAAATAATAATTTCCCTTGGAAATCATAACCTCAAGGTGTCATCTGTAAATCCATGAATGAAAGCACTTTCAATAAAGATCCAGATATTCTCCATTGAGAAACATCTTTTGAAATAAATTTCATGTACATTAAAAACCTAACCTATTCATCTTAGGGAACTAATTTTTCTCATCAGAAATTGTGTTGAGTTTGAAAATGACCAATAATAATAATCTCGCCCTCATTTTTTTATTTTTTTTTTTAATTTTTTTTTTTTCCTCTTTTTCTTCAACGTTTTTTTTTTAATTTATTTTTGGGACAGAGAGAGACAGAGCATGAACGGGGGAGGGGCAGAGAGAGAGGGAGACACAGAATCCGAAGCAGGCTCCAGGCTCCGAGCCGTCAGCCCCAGAGCCTGACGCGGGGCTCGAACTCACGGACCGCGAGATCGTGACCTGGCTGAAGTCGGACGCTTAACCGACTGCGCCACCCAGGCGCCCCTCGCCCTTATTTTTTTAAAAGCCAATAGGAGCACCTAGGTGGCTCAGTTGGTTAAGTATCTGACTTTGGTTCAGGTCATGATCTCACAGCTCGTGGGTTCAAGCCTTGCATTGGGCTCTGGGCTGACAGCTCAGAGCCTGGAGCCTGTCTCAGATTCTGTATCTCCCTCTCTGTCTGCCCCTCCCCTGCTCTCTCTCTCTCTCTCTCTCTCAAAAAATAAACAGTAAAAAAAAAATTTTAAGCCAATCTATAACCTATATCATTTCAGATTTGTCTTCTTCATGCATTTTTTTTTAAACCATTGAAGTAGGTGCATACTGAGTTCTCATTAAGACTAATGTCACTTTTCTTACTCTCCACTTAATCCGTGGGGCAGTAAAAAGACTCCTAGAAAATAACTAAAAACTAAGTAAGACAATTCACATAAAAACAAATGAGTGGTACTTCATAAGACTGAATTAACCATATAATGCAGTGAGCAAACGTTATACATATTCTCCCCAAATTGGTCTCGATGCTGTGAATGGTAGCTAAAGCTTACACTTTCTGCAGAGCATACCAGACCTTGAAAATAAAAAGGACTCTGAATGAAAGGATTGGCCCTCCATTTGGGGTATGAAGATACTCAGTTTTGTTAGTTCATTCTGAGTAAATACACAAGAGATCCCTTTTAAACAAGGTCATAAAGAAAACATGTTGAGCATGAGATATCCTGTGAAGAAAATTAATTTACAACAAAAAATAAAGTGTTATTCCCATTGAGTAGGACTGAAAGGAAACTGTATAAGAAGTAATCTTTATTTTTACCTTATATTCTTTACGTTATTTAATGATAAGCATGTATTACTTTATCTTTTTAAAAATTATTTTTTGGGGTGCCTGGTGGCTCAGTTGGTTAGGCGTCTGACTTCAACTCAGGTCATGATCTCATGGTTCGTGAGTTGGAGCCCTGCGTCGGGCTTTGTACTGACAGCTCAGAGCCTGGAATCCGCTCCAGATTCTGTGTCTCCCTCTCTCTTTGCCTTCCCCAACTCGTGCTCTGTCTCTCTCTGCCTCTCAAAAATGAATGTTAAAAAAAATTTTTAATGATTTTTTTAAGGGGTACCTGGGTGGCTCAGTCTGTTGTGTATCCGACTCTTGATTTTGGTTCAGGTCATGATCCCAAGGTTGTGGGATCAAGCCCTGCATCAGGCCTTGTGCTGAGTGTGGAGCCTGCTTAAGATTCTCTCTCTCCCCCTCTGTCCCTCTCCCCTGCTTGTGTGCTCACTCTCTCTCTAAAAACAGACAAAATAATAATAATAATAATAATAATAATTAAATAAAAATAAAAATTATTCTTAGAGGAAGGAAATAAATGCTCAACAAATTAGAATACCTACATCAACTGGTTGCATATTCTCTTTCTAGTAGGAAAACCTGCTTATAGAATCTAATTAATGTCAGAACATCACTTCACAAGTATAAGATCAGGTAAAAGGAAATATTGATGAATATTAATCATGTTATGATGGGGCTCCATAAAAAAACAGAAATAATCACACTAGCTCATCAGAGCAGTCACCCCAAGTCAGAGACCGAGATTACTAACACATCCTTATGTTTTGTATCTTTTTTTTTCAATTCCATATAACACCATCTTTCAGTGTGAAAATGTTATTGCTTATCAATATAATCAAACCACATAGTATATTTGCATCACTTTAGGCTCCTTAATGATATAATATCATGTTATCATTATCATTCATCATTAAGGATTATTGTTATTCATATCTTATATAGTCATTATGTACTACATCATTATTTCATATAATAAGAATATCATTATTACTAATGTAGTCATCATTATTAGTAATAATTAGCTATATTTGGCATTATTCATTCACTATCGTAACGTCATTCATCATTAATGAAAGTTTCCTATACAACAGATACCCCTCTGACTTTGACCTTTCTTGATAGAGACTTTGGGAATATCCCAAATCATCAGTAGCAATGAATGAAAGGTCAAAACCCTCTTCCCTTGCCCTCATGACAGAACATGTCAATAGATCATGGCATTCTTTCCAGTGGACCACATACATCTCTGGAATCTTTTTCAACTCAGCACTCCCGGCAGCCACTACCAGTTGACTAGACCTAGTATACAAGGTTGGCATATTTGCCACTCTGCCTCTGATGCCTCACGGACATAAAGAAGCCATCTGTATTTGTCTGGGTCCTCCAAGAAGCAGATTTCAAGATAGGATTACATGTGGGGCACATGGGTGACTCAGTCAGTTGGGCATCCATCCGACTCTTGATTTTGGCTCAGGTCATGATCCCACAGTTCATGAGTTTGACATGTGCTGACAGTGATGGAGCAGAGCCTGCTTGGGACTCTCTCTCTCTGCCCCTCTCCACTCATGCTCACAGACCCCCCCACCAACAAATAAATACATAGATAAATAAAACATTTTTTAAAGATGAGATTGGTTGTAACAATAGATTTATTAGAGGAAATGCCATTGAGGGAAAATGGAGAAGGAGTTGGTGGAGCCATCAGACTGTGATGTAGGTCTGTACCCAATGACGGAGAAGACAGAAGAAACCAAGGAGGAGGGAAGAAGGGAGTACAGAAGGTACTTCTTAGACTTCAGCACAGTTTTAAGAAAATTTCAGCCAAACAATGGGCAGTCCTTGAGCCAAAGTCACCCTTCAGAGGAGGCCAGCGTCTTACAGGTATGGGCCTGCTTAGTATCCTTGCCATGTTCAGTCATCAGCTGGGAGCCACCTAGGCAAAGCACAACCTCAGTACAAACATGGTAATGGACGTCAGAGCATAGCAGCTGATCTGTGGGTCAATTATGCTCCCTGAAGTAGGAAATCTGAAAGATGCACTTTCAGGGCCCCTACAGGCTCCTGTCTGCACTGCACAGACTTACGTGTCCACCTAAGTTAGAGGAGCACTCTCTCCGTGGTCCTCACAGGCCTCTCTTCCTAAAGGAAAAACTCAGGAAAGAGAAGTTAGGGAATAAAGTACAACCCCTGATGTTGCATTGGATCTCAGGGTCGCAAATGGAACTTGTCTTCCTCCTCCACCATCCTTTCTAAATTACCCCTTACCTTGGTACGACTCAATGACTTGCCTGGTGGTATGACTGAGACCTTCATTCCTGAGGAATCCGGCTTATTCAGATTGGGCTACGGTTGCCGTACAGGTCCATCAATAGTTACAGTGGGCTAGGAAGTACCAGGAGGCTGCCTGAGTGGATCACGCACACATTCCTTCCTCCCTACCTCCATTGTGTAAAGCATCGTTATCTCCTCCTAACGATCAGGGTTAATTAACCCTGTCCAGCTGGTGACTCTTCTCCTAACCTGCTGATTCCTAGGTATAGGGAGTCTACAGTGTCCTGGCAGCAGCTATAACACAAAGTTCAATGGATACTAGCAGTGTCCTTTGCCAAGAATACGCCCCATTTGGGGACTAGAACCTCCAAACTGCAAAGCCCAGAGCTGCAGGGATAGGAGGCACAAACACCCAGTGGGTCATTAGTAGTGATGGTAAGTAAAGCCACACCTGCTTCTTCCACACCCTTGATTCCCAGGTTTATGTATTCTTCCTACTGAGTGCACAGCACTATATAGAGGTCCCTGGTTTAATGCACATACTGCATCTTAAAGGATGGCATCCCATGCTTTCAGAGTATTGCCTCACATTGGCCCTTTTGCTGTGCCTTTAGAAAGCTATTTCTGCATTCCTTGGAGCTGGCTCTCTCTGGATGGTGTGCTAGTCATAGTTGGATCATAGGCCCACTCCGTCCACCTCCACTGGGAAATGGGTCCCCTGGTTGGATGCTTCTGTCTCTGCTCCCATGGCTACTTTGTTCATGTGCTCATTGTGCTAGTTATGAAGTGGCCAGTAGAAGTCTGACTCATGTCAGTTGACTGAGTCATTTTGTCTTCTTGGTTGCTCAGGATGCCTTCTGATGGATATTGATATGTAAAACGAATCTCTTCACAATTCATGTCCACTCCCATGTGTCCATCCACATGCATCTACCCCAGACTTTTGTGCTCCAATCTTCCAGTACTTTTCCTTTTAGGCCCCTGACCAGAGAGCCAAGCTGATGACCACTGTCCAGGAAGTGTAAATATTTTCACCTCAGGCCACTTCTTCCATACAAAGGGGATGACAAGGTGCACTGCTTACAACTTCACCTGCTGGAAAGATTTTCCCCCTCCACTGGTCCTTTCAAGGCCACCCCACCCATTTTCAGCTTGTACCCATATATCTAGCCATTTCATCCTAAGCTATGCTCAAGCGTTTTCGTCCTCCTTCAGCTGGTTTTATGAGAACCCCCATATGTGCATACGTGTGAGATGGGAGAGGGATGCTGATGTTTTAGCTCCTGTTTGAGGGTGCTAAAGATAAGGGCCTTGGGCTGCCTGTTCATACAATATTCTCATGATCTCTGGTTCTGTTCAGGCTTGATCATTCCTATATCATTTCCATGTCTTGGTGAACTACCTTTGGGCCCATCCAACTTCATGATTTGGAGGGTTCAACAGAACCCAAATAATGAAGGGCAGTTCTGTACCCATAGTCCACAACCATCATCTCCACCAGTACCCTAGCCCTCCAATGTCTGTTTCTCAAAAAGTGTCAAATTTTCTACTAGTTGACTTGGCCTTATTCCAGAATCCCAGGATTCTGCGCTGGGACTCTCCCACTGGGGTTTGCCAAAAGCTCTCTCTTTTCCCACTGCACCCTTCTCAATACTAACACTTCCAAAGCCATAGGATCTGCCCATTCGTATGAACCAAATAACAGGGCTGCTATACTTCCTACAGAGCATTTCCTGCTCTGAGCCCTACTCAAAGCTGACAGTTTTCCATGTCACACAGTATATGGGCAAGGACATTATTCTTATCTGTGGAAGGTGTTGTCTCCCAAGCTCAAAAAAGCTAACCAGGTGCTAAGCTTCCTCTATATTTTATGGACAAAAGGTCCACCAACGTCTTTTACTTTGGAAAAGATATCCTGGCATGTTTTCAACCCCTGGACCCCCTAAAAACCACTGAAGTGGCAGGTGCCTGATTATTCATAGGGTACCTAATAGAGTTCCCACTTTCCTCAGCCTCCTTATTCCTTCTGCTGATCATAGGGACCAATGAGCAATGTGACTTGCACTGCAGCCTGGTCCTGTTTCAGAATCCTTTCCTGAGGGCAACTCAGAAATTTCCACTGCACTGAGTGCTGTCATTGTTTTTTCAAGACTTCTAAGAACTACCACAGCAGTGATTTTGCCCCATTCCCTAAGGTTCTTGCCAAGGTATAAAACCTTAGATCCCGATGGAGTTAAATTCCAGGCCCCTTATCAAGCACTCTGAAAACACAGTCCAAAGTGTATGCCTCTGGCTCCAGCTTGTATGTGCTAGATAATTCTTGCAGCTCTTCTAGTGTAGAGTCTCTTTCCTCCTTCATCATTCCTAGCATGTACCTATCTAGACTATGCTGGGACCGATCTTCAGTTATCAGACAGGAAGAGGTGAGGGCAGCTACGGAGGGAAGCCTGTGTTCCTTGTGAGGGAAATGTCTCTGCAGCATCTTCTAGTGTGTCTGAAGTACTGGCTCTTAACAGGGAAAGCTGGGACACTTCTGCAAGTCTAAAGGATTTAGTGGTGTAGGGGTGGGGAGGGGAATCCTGCAGAGACAATATACTCAGGAGCATCCATCTACATGTTCTTTAGGGTCCCATGTTTCCCCAACCAGCACCTTGACCTTCATATAACAGATCTGTCTTGTCTGAACATTCAAACACCTGGGGGTCTTTGCAATTCACTTTGATTTTTGTCTGTTCAACTGTGTCTGTCTCCCACACTGGAGCAGGCAAGGGCCTCTTTGTAATCTACCAAAGAGACCCTCTGGCTCTCACACTTAGCCATTAACTATTTATTAATGGCTCTGAGCCTCTCATTACCCTCGGCTGGCATCAATACAACTTAGCAGTAATCAGCCAACTCTGCTATCTTTGAGGATATTGTTCTTACCATAGCTTTCAAATGCCTGAATCATCACATCTGCCACTGCATTCCTCTCAGCCAGGACATTTCCCTAGGTCACTGTCAATGAAGTACTTAGCATTTGAGTCATCACTTTATGCTAGGACTGTCCTTGCTCCACCTATCAGTCAGGTTAACATCCTCTTTGCCCACTGGGTGATTAGTGGGTTGGTCCCAAACTGCAGTCTTTTCTTGGATCATTCTTGGTACTTATTGTGTTAGTCCAGCTCGTCTGAAAAGCAGAAGCTAAGATAGAATTAGATAAATTTAAGAGATTTATTGGGGCAAAAGCTGGTGAGGGAAAATGGGGAGCTGGAGGAAGTTGGGAGATCCTTCAGACCAATGCTGGTCCTGCCCCTATGCAGGAAAGAAAGATCTCAGACTGCAACACTGCTCTAAGAAAGTTTTGGCAAGGCCAACAGGAATCCTCAAGCCAACAGTGTCCTTCAGAAAAGTCCTGTGTCTTTGAGAAATGGACCTGCCTTTGGAACCCTGCCATGAGCAGTCATTAGGGACATCTCAGGAGAATGCGGCCTTGGCATGGACACAATGATAAAAAGTCAGAGCACAGTAGCTGATGCCTTCAGGTAAGTATCCTCCCCACAATAGGGGATCTGGGAGGTATGTTCTCACGGCTGTCATGTTCCACGCGTTCTTCCACCCCTGCCACCGCATGGAGGTGGAGGCATTTGCAATCACAAAGAGTCCCTCTCAGCCCTTGTTGAAATGCTGATGCTTTTCTGGCTCAGTTTGAGAGAGGAATCATTTTGATCCTTATCCTGCAGACTGTAGAAAAGATTAACCTAATTGGAGTCTGAACTGACAATGAGTAATAAATTTAAAAGTAGTATTAAAATATTTATGAATACTCAAGCTCAATAGTCAAATTTATATCCCAAAAAAATTACTTGAAAAGTTTTTAAAATAGGGGCGTGTGGGTGGCTCAGATGGTTGAGCATCTGACTTTGGCTTGGGTCATGGTCTCGCGTTTTGTAAGTTGGGGCCTATCTATTGGCACAGAGCCCCCTTGGGATCTTCTGTCCCCTTCTCTCTCTGCTCCTCCCCCACTTGTGCTCCTCTCTCTCTCTCTCTCTCTCTCAAAAACAAATAAACATTTTTTAAGTTTTTTAAATATTTCAACATACAAATATCTCATATATATTTATACACATCTTATATATTGAAAGAAAAATCTTTCGGGGTGCCCAGGTGGCTCAGTCAGTTGAGCGTCTGACTTCAGCTCAGGTCATGATCTTGCCATCCATGAGTTCGAGCTCCGAGTCGGGCTCTGTGCTGACAGCTCAGAGCCTGGATCCTGCTTCAGATTGTGTCTCCCTCTCTTGGTCCCTCCCATGCTCACACCTCTGTCTCTCTCTCTCTCCTAGTCTCAAAAGTAAATAAACATGAAAGAAAGAAAGAAAGAAAGAAAGAAAGAAAGAAAGAAAGAAAGAAAGAAAGAAAGGAAGGAAGAAAGGAAGGAAAGAGAAGCAAAATCTTTCAATACAAAAAAGCTAAATTTATACAAAAAGTAAATAATACAGTGATTTTTGTGTAACCAAATATTGTTTTTAAAAGATTTCCTGGGGCATCTGGGTGGCTCAGTCAATTAAGCATCTGACTCTTGATCTCGGCTCTGGTTGTGATCTCAAGGTTGTGAGTTAGAGCCCCATGTTGGGCTCCAAACTGGGCACAAAGCCTACTTTAAAAAAAAACCAAACAGATTTCCTATATGATGTATTTATTAGCAGACTCTGCTAGCATATTTCTTTAACCATTTAAAAGATCTGATTTGAGCGCACCTGGGAGGCACAGTCAGTTAAGCAACGGACTCTTGATTTCGGCTCAGGTCATGATCTCATGGTTGGTGAGTTTGAGCCCCGCAACCACTCTGCACTGACAGTGTGAAACCTGCTTGGAATCCTCTCTCTCTCTGCCCCTCCCCTCCTCATACTTTCTCACTCTCAAAAATAAATAAACTTTTTAAAAAAGTATTTGATTTTACACAATTACAAGTTATATACACATTACATAATTTTTAATCAAATAGTACCTAAATGATTAGGTACTAATCACTAAATCACTAAATAATCTAAATTATTTAGAAAGTAAACACCCTCCATAACTTCACTCCTCAGAGATAACTATTAACAGGTCAGTGAGTAGTCTCCCAAATTTATTTATACGCATATCTTAACATATGCATATAATGCTTTAAACAAAAATAATATTTCACTATACTCAATTTCACTCAATATCCAAATTACTTTTTTTTAACATTGCATCTTTTATTTCTTTTAAGTTTTAAAAAAATTTTTTTTAAGGTTTATTTATTTTTGAGAGAGAGAGAAAGAGACAGAGCATGAGTGGGGGAGGGGCAGAGAGATGTGAAGACACAGAATCAGAAGCAGGCTCCAGTCTCTGAGCTGTCAGCACAGAGCCTGATGCAGGGCTCGAACTCAGGAACTGTGAAATCATGACCTGAGCCAAAGTCTTTTATGAGTTTTTTAAAATAAGATTTTTTAAAATTGAGGTTTTAGTCACACAACATGAAGTTCACTGTCTTAAAGTTTACACTTCTGCTCTTTTAGGACATTCACTATGTTGCACAACCATCACCACAATCTAATTCCAGAATATTTTCACCCCCTCTAAAAGAAACCCTGGACCTAATAGCAGTTAATCCCAATTTCCTTTCCTTACAGGCCCCGTCGGCCACTCATCTACTTCCAGTGTCTATGGATTTGCCTATTCTAGACATTTCACACACATGGAATCATATATGTGGCCTTGTATGTCTGGCTTCTTTTTCTTAGCATAATGTTTTCCAGGTTAACTCATGTTGTAGCATGTACCTTGGCTTCATTCCTTTTATGCCTGGGTACTAGTCCATTGTATGGATGTACCATGTTTTGTTTATCCATTTATCAGCTGATGGATATTTGAGTTATATCCACTTTTTTAGCTATTGTGTATAATGCTGTTATGAACATTTGTGTACAAGTTTTTATTTTTAAAAATTTTTTTTAACGTTTTTATTTATTTTTGAGACAGAGAGAGACAGAGCATGAATGGGGGAGGGTCAGAGAGAGGGAGACAGAATCTGAAACAGGCTCCGGGCTCTGAGCTGTCAGCACAGGGGCCCGATGCGGGGCTCAAACTCACGGACCGCAAGATCGTGACCTGAGCCGAAGTCGGCGCTCAACCGACTGAGCCACCCAGGCGCCTCTGTGTACAAGTTTTTCAATGAACATATGGTCCCAATTCTTTTGGGTACATACACTTAGGAATAAAATATTTGGATCATATGGTAATTCTGTGTTTAATTTTTTAAGGACTGTTGCCCATAATGGCTCTACCTTCCCACCAGCAAGCAAATTACTTTTTATACTTCAAATATCTTAGACATCTTTCTGTGTATAGAGATTAATGGTTATTTTAATAACTAGTATTTCACTGCATGAGGCCATCAAAACTTATTTATCTCCTGATAATAGACTTTGTATTGTTCGCGGTTTTTTACGGTTTCAATTGGTTCTGTATTATAGTTTACACATATCTTAACAAGTAATGTTACTTGTTCAAAAGAGATACTTGTTTTAATTCTTTGATTGAGGCATAAGTGACCTACTATACACTGTACATATTCCAAGTGTACCATTGGATAGGTTCTGATTATGTATACAACCATGAAACCCTCACTACAATCAAAATAATAAACATATCCATCACCTGCAAAGTTTCCTTCCCTCTCCCACCCCCATCCTCACCTTTACGCCATCTGCAGGCAACCACTGACCTACTTTCCATCAATGTAGGTAAGTTTGCATTTTCTAGAATTTTATATAATTGAGTCATGACATATGTACTCAGTTTTTTTTTTTTGGTTCTCTGACTCAGCATAATTATTTTGCAAGTAATCCAAATTATGTGCATCAATAGTTAATTCCTTCTTATTGCTGAATAGTATTCCATTGTATGGATGTAGTAGATTTTTAAATTTATTAGTCTCCTGATGGACATTTGAGTTGTTCTTAGCATTTGGGTACTAAAAATAAAGCTGCAGGGAGCCTGGATGGCTCAGCAGGAGCCAACTTTGGCTCAGGTCACGATCTCCCTGTGCTGACAGCTCAGAGTCTGGAGCCTGCCTAGGATTCTGTGTCTTCCTCTCTCTCTACCCCTCTCCCACTCACACTCTGTCTCTCTCTCTCTCTCTCTCTCTCTCAAAAATAAACCTTAAAATAATTTTAAAAAATAAAGCCGCTATGAAAAGTTGTGTTCAAGTATTGTTATCCACGTTTGCTTTCATTTCTCTTTAGTAATGGAATGGAATGACTAGATCACATGGTGAGTATATGTTTAACTTTTTAAGAAACTGCCAAACTGTTCTCCAAAGGGCTTGTTCCATTTCACATTCCTCCACATCCTTGTCAATCCTTGGTATGGTCAGTGTTTCTAATTTTTGTCATTTGAATAGGTATGTAAAGGTGTCTCATATGGTTTTAATTTGCACTTCCCTAATGCCTAGTAATGTTGTGTATTTTTTCATATGCTTATGTAATATCTCTATATCTTCTTTGGTGAAGTTACAAATCTTTGCCTATTTTTGATTTACCAATTTTTTTTACTGCTTCGTTATAACTTTAAGAGTTCTTTATACAAGTCCATTATCAGCTTTATGACTTGCACACATTTTCTCCCATTCTGTGGCTAGTCCTTTCATTTTCATACAGTGTCTTTCAAACAGAAGCTTTTAATTTTGATGAAGCTCAATGTATCAATTTTTTTTCTTATAAATTGTTTTTTTGGTACCATTTCAAAAAATTCTATGCCTAACTTAAGGTCACAAAGATTCTCTTCAATGTTTTCTTTCATAAGTTGTATAATTTTATGTATTATATTTAGGTCTATAATCCATTTAGAGTACAAAAGTACATGCTATAAGAAGGGATCTAATTTCATTGTGTTGCAGTGGAATATCCGGTTGCTCTATCACCATTTTTTCCAAAGACTATTCTTTGCTACTGATTTACCATCACGTCATCGTTGAAAAATCGGTTGCCCATTTATGTGTCAGTCTATTTCTGAACTCTATCCTGTTCCATTGTTATATGTGTCCATCTTGGTGCCAATACCACACTATCTTAATTAATACGTCTTGAAATCAGGAAGTGTTAGTTTCCCAACTTTCATATTCTTTATAAAGTGATTTTGGCAATTCTAGGTTCTCTGCATTTCCAAATGAATTTGAGATTCAGCTTCTCAATTTCCGCAATAAAGCCTACTGGGATTTTGATGGGATTGCATTCAGTCAATACACCGGTTTTGGGAGAAATGATGCCTTAACAATCTTGAGTCTTCCACCCATTATCAGTTGTTCTTTAATATCTCTCATGACTTACAGTTTTAAATGTATGAGTCTTGTACATATTTTTCAAATTTAAGTATTTCCCAATTTTATATTATTATAAATCATGTTATTAAAAAATATTTTCATGTTTATTTATTTCTGAGAGAAAGACAGAGTGCAAGTGGGGGAGGGGCAGAGAGAGAGGGAAACACAGAATCCGGAGCAGGCTCCAGGCTCTGAGCTGTCAGCATAGAGCCTGACGCGGGACTTGAACTCACAACTGTGAGATCTTAACCTGAGCCGAAGTCGGATGCTTAACCAACTGAGTCTCCCAGGCATCTCAAATCATGCTATTTTTGTAATTTAAGTTGCTTATTGTTCATTCCTAGTCTATAAAAATACAACTGATATTTTGCATATTTTGTGTACAACTGACTTTCTATATTTTATACCCTGCCAACATCTGTCTCTGTGTATGTGTATGCATATGTATTATTGGACTACATATACTTAATAGTTAGCAGGATACCCTAATTTGGTTCCTTGGTTTGTGGGATAAAATTTATAAACATGGGAAAAGGCAAGTGAAATCTCTGAAACTACCCCTTCAGCCAAGATAGTAAATAAAAAATAATATATTTCAGGGAGCAATGGCAGAGATTAATTCCACCCTTAAAGACCTAAATGATGCAAGTATTAGTGGTCCACATCATACATCTATTTAATTCTCTGATCTGGCTTCTACTGAAACTGAATCATGGAAGATGGCAGTGAACTACCTCAAACTCGACCTAATAGTAGGCCAAATTGCACCTACAGTGTCGGATGTGGTATCTCTGTTTGGAGCATATTCACACTGCCTCTGGTACATGGCATGTGACCACTGAGCTGTTCAATACATTCTTTGTCATCACTATCAGGAAGTTCACATTGACTTAGGCCAGACAACAGTATGCGTTTACTGTCCTATCACAGGACTGTTAGTGATTTCACTCTGTCAAAATACAGCCCAGAGGGAATTGAATTCCCTGGACATTCTGCAAAATATTACCTTGGTCCATTATATGGATGACATCACATTAATTGATGATTGTTCATCAATTATGATCATATGAACAAGAAGTGGCAAATATATTGGAGGCCTTATTAAGACACATATTCCAAGTAGTGGGAAATAAACCCAGCAGAGATTCAAGGGCCCACCATATCAGCAAGAATTCAGGACCAGTGGTCTGAGGCATGTTAGGATATCCCCTCCAAAGTGAAAAGCAATTTAATGTGCCTTGCACTTCTCACAAGTAACATGGAACCATAACATCCAGAAGGGATCTCCGGCTCTTGGAAGCACCATATTCTACACTTAGAAGTATGGTTTGGTTCATTTTGCCAAATAACAAGGAAGTTTCCCAGTTTGAGTAAGGATCAGAGTAGGAAAGGACTCCAAAGCAAGTCCAGGCTGCAAGCAGCTCTGTCATTTTGCCATCTGACCCAGCATACTCCATGGTATGCCATATGGATTTTATGACGAGTCCCAAAACAAGAATCACAATGCAGACCCCTGGGGTTCTGGAGTGTGATCACACCATCTGCAGCAGGTATTATAACCCATTTGAGGGGCACCTGGCTAACTCAGTTGGTAGAGCATGTGACTCTTTATCTTTGGGTCAGGAGTTTGAGCACCATTTGAAAAACAGATCCTAGTGTGTTATTAGCTTCCATGGAAAAGACAAGAGTGCTTGACAATAGGACATGAAGCAACTCTGTATCCAGAAATGCCTATCATGAAATGGGTTCCATTCTAAAATGGAAATGATGCATTTGGGATTGAGCACAAGCAAGAACAAAGGGCAAAAGTAAGCAGCACAAGCAGGTGACCCAGGCTCCATGTAATTCACTCCTATTGCCCCACCCTCTCTCCTGCAGCTGACACCTATGGCTACATAGGGGGTCTCTGTGGACAGCTCACAGAGAAGGAGAAAGACAGGGCGTAGTTCACTGATGATTCAGCTCAGTTTGTGTGTATAAGTCAAAATCATACTGCTGCTCTACTACATATCCACCCAGGGATGGCTCTGAAGACCAAGGGTGAAGGGAAGTCTTCCCCATGGGCAGAGCTTTTGTTGGTGCACATCATTTACTTTGTGTGAAGGGAAAGTGGCCCAAGGAAAGACTATACAGACTCATGGCCATTGGCACGTGGTTTGACTGTTTGGTCAAGAGCTTAAAATGAGAAGGATTGGGGGGCACCTACGTGGCTCAGTCAGTTAAGCATCCGAGTCTTAATTTTGGCTCAGGCCATGATCTCACAGTTCATGTGTTCGAGCCCCATGTTAGGCTCTGTGCAGGGCCTGCTTGCGATTCTCTCTCTCTCTCTCTCTCTCTCTCTCTCTCTCTCTCTCTCTCCCCTTCCCTGGCTCTCTGCTCTCCCCCGCCCCCACCTCTGAAAATAAATAAATAAACTTTAAAAATAAATAAATAAATTTTTTTAAAAATGAGAAGGATTGGACCAGCGAGGATAGGGAGTTCTGGGGTAGAAGCTTGTGGATGGACATATGGGAAGAGGAAAGAAGTGTGGAGATCTTTGTGTTGTTTACTAATTTCCACCAGAGAATATTAATCAAGGGAGAGACACTAAGAAACCAAGTAGCTCCAACAACCCACACACAAATCTCAGAGTCTTTTTCCCAAAGGAACTTATCTATGGCAAAGTCTTTGGTTCTTTACCTGATTATATTCAGTACCAAAAAGTGCATTTTCTCCCAAAATTATAATTTTGGTATCAGAAGAGTGTCCATATTTTTCCTCTGTATATAGTATTGTACCATTTGCATGAAAAGAGGGAAAATGTACACTCATAGTTGCTTTCATATACAGAAAATATTCCTGGCAAGTATACCAGAAACACTGAATAACTGGTGCCTTAGGGAAGCAGAACTAGGTGATAGGTTAAGAATGAGATATTTTTACCATACATACTCTTACCTTTTCTGAAACCATGCAGTATGAGTTAAAAAAATAAGTTAGAAGAAATAGATTTGACCAATAAAGAAAATTCCAAAAGAGTGAGTCATTTATTCAGACAAAATTTCTTTGTCCTTTTTTCTCATCTGTAATTCCATAGTCACTGAGATTGCGACAAAAGCCCTTATCCATCCATCTTCAAGATCTTCAAAATTAGTTTCAGACCAGCTCCACTTCCCCTTTCCATATCTATTCTTTGTCATCTTCTAGTAAAGGCTTGTTTCTCCTGATGAAATCTCACTAATCTCCCAGTGCTCTCCAGTCTCTTTATTTGTTTTTCTCACTTTGACCTTTACCCCCATGAACTTAGACCAGTAATAACCTAAGCTTCTTCCTCCAGAGCGGTGAGGGAAGAGATTAGAAACAACTATAATCTAATATATTTTACTTCCTCTTTATTGCATCTCCTTCTTAGCATCACTATCAACTTTAATGTCTTGATTTAATAGAGTATCTGCAGTACCTAAGACAGAGCCGAGCACGTGGTTAATGCTTATAATGTATTGAGCTAAATGAAAGAATGCAATGAGTGAATAAACAATGCACTCTGTTCGGAGGTCAGTTCGTTTTTTTCCCACGCAACCTTAAAACAAATGTTGCCACTCCCAGATTTTAGGAAGTCTATAGCACCAGTGTCTGTCCGCAGAGGTCCCCTAAAGGTGATTTGGAGATACCCCACTCCTGGCTGGAGAAATATGTTGTTAGATGCTTCCCACTACGTGGATATTTTTGTTTGTTCTGTTTTTGTTTTACCAGATCATCAATTTATTATAAAAGAATATAACTTAGGAAAAGCTAGATGGAGGAGGTACACAGGGCAAGTCACGGGGATGGGGGCAGGGGCAGGGTGGCGGAGACCTTTCACGCCCTCTCTATCCATCCGTCTCCATTTCTAGGTGCCCCACTCTTGCAGAACCTCCACGTGTCCATCAACCCAGAAGCCCTCCAAACCCCATTCTTTTGGGTTTTTATGGAAACTTCATCACATGGGCACAATTGATTAAGGCATTAGCCGTTGTTGACTCAACTCCATTTCTAGCCCTTCCAGGCAAGGCTGGTTTCCCCTGGCAACCAGCCCCCTTCCAAAGGGGCTTTCCAAAAGTCAGGTCATTAACATAAACTTAGGTGTAGTTAAAAGAACTTGTTATGAATAACCAAAGACACCTTTACCACTCATATTACCTCTTTTCACTTAGGAAATTTCAAGGGTTTTTAGGAGCTCTTAGGAGCCGGGAATGGGACAGACAAAGACCAACACCACGGTGATATTTAATGAAATTGCAGAGATGGCCTGCTGTGCTTCGTGATTTCTCCGAATTCTCTAATCTCTCTGTCTCCCATTACTTTTGCAGTTTAAAAGCGTTTTGGCTTGGTGTCTGTGCACTCAACGCCTCTCTCAAATCAGCTTGAAGGCTAGGACTGCTAAATTGGAAAATGTCCTTGTCTCTCAGGACACTGCTTCTATAACTTCTTGATTTGTAGGTCTCAAAGCAGAGGAGTGAACATTTTTAAATTTCCTCACAGTTATCACAGGAGACCAGAGTCAAAGATTGAAAACACCAACACCTACCGAGCAGGTTGGATATTCTTTCCTCCATGCTAACAAAGTGGAGGCACTAACAAAAAAATAGATCATCTGCTTTCTCTATTCTGGCCTTTCGCCCCTGCCCAATAAACAAAAGTCTAAATACTGAAAATCACTAATTATATTCTGAATCCCTAATATAGCAGCAGCAATTATGTATTAGTGAAGAGCTTCAGGATGAAGCCTGCTTTCTGTTTAGCAGAAAACACCCTCTCCTACTTATTCAGAAACTACTGTATCATTTATTTATCACATACCCGCCATATGCTAGACACTATGTTATTTTCTTTCACATAAGTGACTTCCTTTAATGTAACTCTTTTTGTGTGTGAGCATTTATTCATTCATTACACAACTGGTAGAAGGAGGAAAAAATCCAACAGGGATTTATCCCTCTTGACTTGTAGGGGTCCTCAACCATGAGGATAAAGAAAATGAAAGGTTAGTGTAATTGGCTTTGATTTTCTACAGATGGGGCATTGTTATTTAAATATAATTTCTTTATGCTGTAGTTCCTGGTTTTAAAGATGGTTTCTTGGTTGAGCTAAAACTAGATACACAGCATCAGTCATTTAACTCTCACTTGTTAATTATATGAGAAAACATTGCACCCTGTGTATGGATTTGAAATCACTGGCCATCTTCCAACTTTATGAAAGATACGTTATAAACAGAAGTATGTCTCACCACCAAGTGACTCTAAATGCAACTATGTGATTTTGTTATGTCAATACCTAAAGTGATATATACGCCTTCATGCAAATTTCGAGGCTTAAAAAGGAAATAAAAGAGGGTGGCTCACAAACATCCCTACAATCTAATTTTAGGACGTTTCCCCTCCCTTAAAAAAAGAAACCCCATACCCATTCGCCCTCAACCCCCATTCTCCCCCTTCCGCCACCCTCTTCACTTCCTGGCTCTAGGTAACTACTAACTTACTTTCTGTCTCTATAGGTTGTCCTATTCTGGACATTTCCTATAAATGGAATCAAGGCTCATCCATGTTGTAGCATGAATCAGTACTTCATTTATAAAGAAGGCTTTTTTAATATCCAAAAATCAAATAAATTCTTTGTGAGATAATGAATAAGGTGTATGGAAGATAAACACGTAATTTAGTTATGTACCAAATATCTTGTTTTGACTGTGTCAAGGTCAGGATTTTTAATTTGCACATTTTGATAGACAGCTGTGTAAGTTCAGAAAATGATAATTAAAGAGAAAGACTAAAATAAGACATGTTTTGTACGTTAAATTTGGTGATATATTTCTCCATTCCTGAAAATTCAGAGATATTATGGAAAGATAATAGTTTAATGCATTCACAAAGAAAAAAATTTGGAGTGCTGAAGAAAATGGGTGCCTGAAAACTGATGAAGAAATTGCTTTTCTTTAATCAAATACCAAACAGAGGTCTGAAAACTCATTTTAGAGTAAGAATATTCAGTTGCCTCATAAATAAAGCAAGGTCATGGGTTTTCCATTGTGTAAAGGGAACATGAAAAATATCATGCCTATTGTCAGCTGCCCTTAGGGCACCAGGCAGCAATAATATCTTTCAGCAATTCACCCCTAACTCTTCTCAATTTTTCATAGATCTTTTCACGGTTCTTTGATCTAACCTTCTTTTGACTTTCAGTTACCTTCTTTCCCTACTCTTGATCTGCTTCCCTATCATCAGATGCATCTTGCGTGGAGAAAGATAACACAAGTAACCAGGCACAAAAATGACCAAGTGACCTTTTCTTCTCCAGAAACCTGAAGTGACAGCCTCAACATTGTGGGCTTGCCTAGGCTGTGTACTAGGCAAACTAAGCCTTGCTTAAGGCTCCAACAAATCAGGGATGCCAATCAAGAAGAAAAAATTAAATAATCATATGTTAAATATTTTCAAAAATCATCTGATAGCTATCATGGTGTACATTTTAAAATAATTGCACTTACGCTTATTTTATAGATTAGTATTGCTTTCATTTTGTACCACACAATGGTGAGGTGTTGCAAACTGATTTCAGCCACTTTAGTATGCACAACACTTAAGTTCTTTCGGAAAGATGACAGCAGCCACCTAAGAAGTTTGCTTGGAATAAAGATTAGCACTCCCCCATAACCTTGGTGCCTGGCTGTGAAGAAAGAAGCCCTCAGACCACATTCTGCCAACACACACACATTCACCATCTAACGATTCACGAAGCAGGCAAACACAAAAGCCTATACAACCTATTCTGAGCTCAAAAGAAATTCCTGCTCGCTTGCTTTTCTTTTCTTTCCTTACTTTCTTCCTTTCTTTCTTCTTTCCTTCCTCTCTCTTTTTTCTTTTTATCCAGATGCCCTAATGACTCTAGGCAGATGTTCCAGAACATAACACAAGAATCCTCTGAGCCTAAGTTACATACGTAAGAAATACATACTACAGGAATCTGTTGCTTTTTATATCCTGTTCATGCAAGTGCTAGGGTGTCTCTAAAACATTTCACCAATCAAGACACTGAAATTACCCATTTCTAACTTTCTTCATGCTAGTTTGTAAGTCACTAAGTTTACCATTAAATGACCATTTTTGACATTTACCCTGGTAAGTAGAGTTACTATGAGTAGTGGGTCAAGCCACGGGCAATCACAGAAACACCATCCATGTAGGATAGCCATCTCTGGCAATCCTGATTAGAATGCCAGCTGCACTTCTAATCCTGATTAGAATGCCAGCTGCACTTAGTTGTAGCTTCATCTAAGTAACAAACACATAGTGATAGTCTATGCTGAATTGTTTTATTTTTTTATGGTGAATTTTTAAAAATGTTTTTATTTATTCTTGAGAGAGAAAGACAGAGTGCAAGTGGGGGAGGGGCCGAGAGAGAGGGAGACACAGAATCTGAAGCAGGCTCCAGGCTCTGAGCCATCAGCACAGAACCCTGACACAGGGCCTGAACTTATGGACTGCAAGATCATGACCTGAGCCTGAAGTCAGACGCTTAACCAGCTGAGCCACCCAGGTGCCCCTATACAGAATTGTTTTAAAACAGATTACAAACATCCTAACATAAGAATTGCACCAGAAACTTTTCTGTCCCTGTTTTCTCAAGTCCCCATCTGAATCTTGTTTGCCGGCTTCCTCACACCTTCCTTGTTTCTTATGGCAACAAGATCAAGGAAAGTCAATCTTCCTTCTTCTTGGCCCTCACATTCAATCAATTGTCAAATCCTGGCCACACTCTTGTCATAATTAAGTTCATGTCTGCTCCTTCCATATACTCTCATGGCCAGCAATCTAGTTTGGGCCATTGCCACTCAGGGGCTCTGCAAATGCTCAGTAACTGCATTTAACTTGCTCACGGTGAGTACTCAACAAATACTTCAGGGAGCAAATCAAGTGAGCTAAAAAATGGAGTCAAAATCAGAAAATACATAACAGGGGCGCCTGGGTGGCTTGGTCGGTTAAGCGTCCGACTTCGGCTCAGGTCATGATCTCACGGTCCGTGAGTTCGAGCCCCGCATCGGGCTCTGTGCTGACAGCTCAGAGCCTGGAGCCTGTTTCGGATTCTGTGTCTCCCTCTCTCTCTGCCCCTCCCCTGTTCATGCTCTGTCTCTCTCTCTCTGTCAAAAATAAATAAACGTTAAAAAAAAAAAATTAAAAAAAAAAAAAAGAAAATACATAACAAACAAAGCTGGAGCAACTGGTTGCCAATATGTCCTTCAGTATATTTAAGACACAGCCATGAAGATTTCAATTGATAAATTAGACTTGTTACATGACAATCCAAATACCCATGTAGGAAAACTGTCTAATGGCATTAGTAGTAGGAGAGAGTTAGGTTGCTATTCGCTTCCATAAGAATACTTTTTGTAAGTCTTTACTTAAATTCAGGTTAGTTGACATATGGTACAATGTGAGTTTCAGGTGTATAATATAGTGATTCATCACTTCCATACATCACCCAGTGCTCATCACAAGTGTCCTCCTTAATCCCCATCACCTTTTTCACCCATCCCTCCACACACCCTCTGGTAACTTTTGCTCTCAATAGTTAAGAGTCTATTTCTTGGTTTCCCTCTTTCTCCCTCTCCCTCTCACTCTCTCTTTCTTCTTTGCTCATTTGTTTTGTTTCTTAAATTCCACATATGAGTGAAATCATATAGTATATAGTATATATATCTTTCTCTGATTTATTTTGCCTCGCATAATATTCTCTAGCTCCATCCATATCATTGCAAATGGCAAGATTTCATTCATCTGTGGCTGAGTAATATTTCATTACATATATAATATATATATACCACTTCTTTATCCATTCATCTATCGATGGACGCTTGGGCTGTTTCCATAATTTGGCTATCGTAGGTAATGCTGCCATAAACATCCAGGTGCATGTATCCCTTTGAATTAGCGTTTTTGTATCCTTTGGGTAAATATCTAGTGGTGCAATTGCCGGATTGTAGGTTAGTTCTATTTTTAATTTTGGAGGGAACCTCTGTACTGTTTTTCAGAGCAACTGCATCAGTTTGCATTCCCACCAATACTGCAAAAGTTTTCCCCTTCTCCACACCCTTGCCAATACCTCTTGGTTCTTGTGTTGTTGATTTTAGCCATTCTGACAGATGTGAGGTGGCATCTCATTGTAGTTTTGATTTGCATTTCCCCAATAAGCGATGTTGAGCAGCTTTTCATATGTCTGTTGGTCATGTGTATGTCTTCTTTGAAAAAAATGTCTATTCATGTCTTCTGCCCATTTTTAAATTAGATTGTTTTTGGGTTGCTGAGTTTTATAAGTTCTTTATACATTTTGGACACTAACTCTTTTTCAGATATGTCATTTGCAAATATCTTCTCCTGTTCCATAGGTTGACTTTTAGTTTTGTTGACTGCTTCCTTTACTGTGAAAGAGCTTTTTATATTGATGTAGTCCCAATACTTTTTCTTTGCTTTTGTTTCCCTTGCCTCAGGAAACCTATCTAGAAAGAAGTTGCTTCAACCGATATCAAAGAGGTTACTTCCTATGTTTCTTCTAGGATTTTTAAAAATTAAAAAAAACAATTTTTAAATGCTTATTTATTTTCAGAGAGAGAAACAGAGTGTGAGCTGGGGAGGGGCAGAGAGAGAGATGGAGACACAGAATCCAAAGTAGTCTCCAGGCTCTGAGCTGTCAGTACAGAGCCCGACATGGAGCTGGAACTCATGAGCTATGAGATCATGACCTGAGCCAAAGTTGGACACTTAACCGACTGAGCCACCTAGGCCCCCAGACTCTTCTAGGATTTTTATGATTTCAGGTCTCACATGTAGGTCTTTAACCCATTTTGAATTTATTTTTGTATATGGTGTAAGAAAGTGGCCCAGTTTCATTCTTTTGCATGCGCTGTCCAGTTTTCCCAGCACCATTTGGTGAAGAGACAGTCTTTTTCACATTGGATATTCTTTGCTGAAGATTAATTGACCATATAAATGTGGGTTCATTTCTGGGTTTTCTATTATGTTCTATTAATCTATGTGTCTATTTTTATGTCAGTACCCTACTGTTTTGATTTACTACAGCTTTGCAATATAACTTGAAGTCTGGAATTGTAATGCCTCCAGCTTTGCTTTTCTTTTTCAAGATGACTTTGTCTATTTGGAGTCTTCTTCTTCTTCTTCTTCTTCTTCTTCTTCTTCTTCTTCTTCTTCTT
>NC_064811.1:172624918-172727124 GCF_023721935.1 Panthera uncia
TTCTTCTTCTTCTTCTTCTTCTTCTTCTTCTTCTTCTTCTTCTTCTTTTAAGTAAGCTCTAGGACTGATGTCGTACTTGAACTCATGACCTTGAGATCAAAAATCACATGTTCTACTGACTCAACCCACCAGGTGCCCTGCTATTCAGGGTCTTTTGTGGTTCCATACAAATTTTAGTGTTGTTTTTTCTAGTTCTGCGAAAAATTCTTTTGGTGTTTTGATAATGTATAGATTGCTTTGGGTTGTATAGACACTTTAACAATATTTGTTCTTCCAATCCATGAGCATGGAATGTGGTTCCATAAGACTAATTTTCATGGGAACATATACAAAATGTGTACAACTGTTCAACAAACGTTTATTGAGTGCCTACTATATATTAGGCACTGTTCAAAGTGCTGGGGAAGTGTCAATGAACAAAACAGTAAAGTTTCTGCTTTTGTGGAGCTTACATAATCAAACTGTTTAATGCATTTCTCTCCTGTTCTGGTATCACTTTGGTTATCACCAACTCATAAAAAAAAAAAAAAAAAAAACTGTTGGAAACTTCGAATCACTTTTCTTAAATCATGTTAAATTTTGTAAGTGATATGCAAACAAAATTTGTGTCATGGAAGTCTGGTTTCAAGCCAGTTTTTTAAAGGGTAGATCCCAGGTGCCTGGGTGGCTCAGTTGGTTAAGCATCTGTCTTTGGCTTAGGTCATGATCTCATACATAGCTTGTGAGTTCGAGCCCTGTGTTGGGCTCTGTGTTGACAGTTTGGAGCCTGGGGCCTGCTTCAGATTCTGTGTCTCCCTCTCTCTCTGCCCCTCTCCTGCTCACGCTCTGTCTCCCTCTCCTTCAAAGATAAATAAACATAAGAAAAAAAATTTTTAACTAAAGGGTAGATCCTTTCCTGTCCTATTCTCAATCCTGAATTACCATAAGGACTAACTCACCCATTCATTTTTTAAAAACATTATTTACTGAGTGTTTATTATGTTCTGGGGATATAGCAGTGAACTGAACAGAGGTTTTGCCTCAGGAGCTTACATTATAGGGCAGAGAGACAAACAATAAACAAGAATATGTCCGGTTATCAGAGGTGCTAAGAACGGAAGAAATAGGGAGTGTGGAGAGAAGGACTAAGTCCTAACCCTTAGGGAAGGTCTCTCTGATCTGTTGAATTTATGGAAAAGCCTGAAGGAAGTGAGGCAATGAGCCCTATGGATATCAGAGAGAAGAGCGTTACTGGGGGATCAAGAGCAAAGACCTCCTAGCAGGATTGTTCCTGGCATGTTCAAGGAACAAGAGGGAAGTCAGTGCAGCTGGAACAGAGTTAATGAAAGAAAGTAGATGAGATCTGAGCGTTGAGGGAGTAAAAGGGACAAGATCATGCAGCAGTGGGGGAAGCCACGATAAGGACTTTCACTCTGAGATGAAAAGCATTATTTTAAGCATGTGAATGTCATGATTTTACTAGAGTGTCATACATTTTAATAGAATCAAATAAGCCACAAGAGGGCAAGGTGGAAGCAAAGAAAACTGTTAAGAGGCTTTTGGAGTAACCCAGGCAAGAGATGACAGTGGCTTGAACCAGGGTAACAGTGGGGACGGTGAACGGTGGAAAGACTAGAAGTACGTCTTAAAGATAGAGCCGACAGGGTTTGAATAATGTATGTGAGATACAAGAGAAAAAAGAGTGCCCAGTTGTCTTTTAAAGGTGAATCCCTTCCAAAAAAGAGATAATATATCTTTACAAATATAGTGCAGTTTTATGTGTCATACATGTGAAATGCAGCAACATAGTAACTGTGTATTTGGCATCGTAAATGTTTCTGATACCTCATATCCTTTTTCTTCATGTACCCATGTTAGGTTACGCAAGAACCTCTGCTACTATATTATGTATACATACGTCTACATATACACATATAAAACACCTCTGCCTACATGTATGTAAAACCCCTAAGCAATGGGTCGCCTTCCTCACACTTATATGACACATTATTTCTTACTCTCATTCCAAACATTTATTTTCTTTTCATCCCTCTGCCCAACCACATCAATCTTATCATCCAAAATTATGTTACACGTGCAGGGAAAGCTTACGTGAATGGATGGATATCACTTTCAACTTTTAAGAACTTTCAGACGTAAAAAATGCCTTTTGTAGTCTCTTCAAAATGAGCTGTCTTTGTGGCATAAAAGTTTTTGAAAGATGATGATCCAGGAAAAAAGAGTTCTTTAGATCTAACGCATTTTTGTCCTATTATTATTAGGCTTTTAGTATTAAGTCACGTAATTTTGTAGGCATTTGCAAGTGAAATTTTCACAAGGTTGAGCTCTTTTCTGGCATGTTTTACACATCTTTCAAGCTCATCAGCCCGGGTTCATGTTCTGGCTCTGCTGTAAATTAGCTGTGTGATCTTGGACGTTTCCTCGGTGTATAATGAAGACAGTGAATGTGCCTCCTTCATTAGATTACTGGGGATTAGATGACCTGCAGAATAATGCTTGGTGGGTGGGAAACCCTCAGTAAATAGTATCTTTTACCATCACCACTGCCATCATCATCATCAGGCTCCATACAGGGTCTGTTAGTTGGTAAATCTTAAAATCTTAAATTGTTTCCACCCTAAGCAAAAACAACCACTTGTTGCAGTCAATTCATTAAAAATATCAGGCCCTAGTACAGACAAAACACCAGTTGTCCATTAGATTTTTTCCCCCAGTACCTTTCAGCAGATTATTTTTGGCGTTACAAAGGAACAGACAACGGAAAGAAACTTCTCTTTCCATCTAGCAAGTGTTTTCTCTCTTTGTGAAAGTTGCCGCCAACAGAAGTAGTCCCTTTAACAGCAAGGGATGACTCTTCTCTTTCAGGGCAATCCCTTCTTGTTCTGGACATTATCGGCCTGCTGATTAGGTAGCACTGGAGACAGGTCAGTGCAAGTGCTTAGCGTTTGTATATGAGGCTTTCTCTCTCACTCTCATCACTAAACTGCAGAAAGTTGTTGGAGCAAAGCAAATTCATTCAGTGCAAAAAAAAAAAAAATCAAGCTTGAATTTCTGCCCATTTTTACCTTAAAAAGATGATTTCAAACCAAATTCACTTTCTCTACAAAGATAAATAAAGCAAATTTGTTTTGCCCTTTGCCCTGTATGTTCTATTGATTTCTTACACAAAATTGAACCTATATCTTCCAACGCTCTTTTAAGTCTAAAGAATGCCATTCATCTTGTAAACAATGTTCCACGGTGGGCAGAGGAAATAGAAACCATTGTGAATAAAGATGGTTTTAATCCCAAACATCAGCTTCTGGACAAAAAAGCATTAAAATACTTTAAGAAGTATCACCTTAGGTCTTTATTCCTCACTTCTCTGTATCTTTTCCCCAGAAGTAAAATCTCAGGTTGATAAACTTCTCACTTGGAAACTATTCATTCACAGTATTTTCAACTTGTGTTCAGGTTAAATGTTGACTTCTCACTATTGTATCCCTGACATCTCGCACATAAATATCCCTTACAATAAAATAATAATGCTGAATGATTTTTTTTTAATGTTTACTTTATTTTTGAGAGAGAGAGAGAGAAAGACAGAGTGCGAGTGGGGGAGGGGCAAAGAGGGAGGGAGACAGAATTCCAAAGCAGGCTCCAGGCTCTGAGCCATCAGCACAGAGCCCAACAAGCACAGAGCCCAACGCGGGGCTTGAACTCAAAACCCTGAGATCATGACCTGAGCTGAAGTCAGAGGTTTAACTGACTGAGCCACCCAGGGGACCGGATTTCTTTTTCTTTTTAAAAATACTTGGCTCTATTTTTTTTTTTACTGTTTTTTTCTTCCAACTTTTTATTTAAATTGCAGTTAGTTAATATACAGTGTAATATTAGTTTCCGATGTAGAATTTAGTGATGCATCACTTACATACAACACCAAGGGCTCATCACAAGTGCCCTCCTTAACCCATCATCCGTTTAACCTATCCCCCCATCTCCCTCCCTTTTCAGCAACCCTCATTTGTTCTCTACAGTTAAGAGTTATGTTTGCCTCTCTCTTTTTTTTCCCTTCTATGTTCATCTGTTTTGTTTCTTAAATTCCACATATGAGTGAAATAATACGATATTTATCTTTCTTTGACTGATTTATTTTGCTTAGCATAATACTCTTTAGCTCCATTTATGTCGTTGCAAATGGCAAGATTTCATTCTTTTTGTTTGCCGAGTAATAGTCCATTGTATATATATGCCACCTCTTTATCCATTCATCAGTCCATGGACATTTGGGCTCTTTCCATAATTTGGCTCTTGTCGATATTGCTGCTATAAACATTGGTGTCCATGTATCACTTTGTAGGGTAGTTCTATTTTTAACTTTCTGAGGAATCTCCACCCTGTTTTCCACAGTGGCTGCTACAGTTTGCATTCCTATCGAAAGTGTAAGAGGGTTCCCCTTTCTCCACATCCTTGACAACACCTGTTGTTTCCTATGTTGTTGATGTTAGCCATTCTGACGGGTGTGAGGTGATATCTCATTGTAGTTTTAATTTGTATTTCCCTGATGATCAGTGATGTTGAGCATCTTTTCATGTGTCTGTTAGCCACCAGCATATCTTCTCTGGAAAAATGTCTATTCGTGTCTTCTGCTCATTTCTTAACTAGATCATTTGTTTTTCGGGTGTTGAGGTTTTGGAGGAGTGTTTTTTTGGTGTGCTTGTTTCTTTCAGTAGGCTCTACACCCAGTGTGGAGCCCAACTCCGGGCTTGAACTCAAGATTGTGCCATCAAGACCTGAGCTGAGATCAAGACTCTGACACTTAACCAGCTGAGCCACCCAGGTGCTCCTGAGTGTTGGGTTTTATAAATTCTTTATGTATTTTAGACGCTAACCCTTTATCTGATATGTCACTTGCAAATACCTTCTCCCATTCCAAAGGTTGCATTTTAGTTTTGTTGATTATTTCCTTCACTGTGCAGAAGCATTTTATCTTGATTTCTTTTTTTTTTTTTTTAAAGAGAGATATATACAATGTAGGCATTTAATCAAAAAGAATTCTGAGAAAAATCACCCCACTTGAGGACTTGTAAGTAGACAATGCAATCTTGCAAATTACTATTCTACTTGCTCAGGAAAAGTGGTGATTTATTAAAAATAAATGTAAAAAAATCAATTAGTACCTATGCTAAGCACTTGGTAAGATCAGAGAAGATACCCTTTTTTGGACTGGGCCTAAATTTGGTTCTTTTAAATAAATTATAGGAGAAAGTTTTAAAATGCCAAAAAGACTCAGAAACCAGTAAAAAGAAACTTTTAAATTAAAAAAAAATTAATGTTTATCTATTTTTGAGAGACAGAGAGAGAGAGAGAGAGAGAGAGAAAGTGGAGGATGGGGCACAGAGACAGGGAGACACAGAATCTGAAGGAGGCTCCTAGCTCCAAGCTACCAGCACAGAGCTAGATGCGTAGCTCGAATTCACAAAACTGTGAAATCACGGCCTGAGCCAAAACCAAGACTTGGACATTTAACCAATTGAGCCACCCAATTGCCCTAAACACAGTATTTCTTACCTGCAGTTATTTTTCCCCCTGCTTCGAGGGAAGAAAGCCTCTGGCCCTTTTTAAAACTTCTGATGCAGGAGCACCAGGCTGGCTCAGCCGATGAAGCATGCGACTCTTGATTGTGGGATGGTGCGTTTGAATCCCACATAGGGTGTAGAGGTTACTTAAAAATAAAATCTTAAAAAAAAAATTTCTGATGCAGAAAAAATGGGCCACAATAATATCTGATTGTGGTTCTATTACCTTATTAAGAAGGGTTTGGTAGATGGGTCTGTCTCTATTCTTTAGTACAAATATTAGTATTTCTATTATTTCAAATATTAGCACAATATTAATATAGTGCAATTTATACTAATATTGGTACAAATATGAGTAATTTCCCATAGGAGCTTTGCAAATATCACACATTCCATTTGTGGTGATAACGCAAACTTGTTTTTCCAAAAAGAATACACACAGATCTTGATGAGACTTGCTTAAGAAAGCTAGCTAACAATCATAGTTTTGTATTTCAATTTTTTTTTCTCAAAAGAGGAGGGGAAATGAATGTATAATGAGTATCAATAAGCTCAGGACTATTAGAAGCAATTTTACCAAAGATCTTCTGGAATAGAACTCCAATATATAAATAAAATCTTTATATTATATGTAAATTGACTTTATGTAAATAGATTTACTTTCCATGTTGCTAGGGTCATTCCTAGTTAAAGGGTCCCTGTGGGAAAAAATTTTTAATCAAAGAATCTTTTTGTGATATGAATCTCCTTAACTGAACAACTTGGATGTATACTGAATTTTATTACTAGAGAATTCATCAATGGATAAGTGAATTGTGGTTCACTATGCAATGGTCTAGTATGCTGAATGAAATACTATTCAGCAATGAAATGGACCAAATGACTGACTGAGAAACTGCCTGCCATGGCAGCTGTCCCTCAAAAGACCATTATCTTTGTGTGCCCATCACCAATGTGTGACCACAAAAAACCCACACACAAACACCCATAGATCCCAACTTGTTCTGGGAAATGACTGACCACAGAAAACCCTCCACCTAACACTGAACCCTCCTTCATCTTTTGAAATGTCCCCAAACTTCTCACTTGCCCTCTTGCAAGTAATCAAGGACTGCCAAATAGCTAAAAACCAATGAGAAAGTCTCCCCGCTTCCCCAAATCCCACATTAATAGAATACTTGCCAATCAGGGGCTGTCTCAGTATTTCCTCTTTTTGCTCCATAAAACTTATTTTCCCTTCCAATGCATCTGAGCCCCTGCTGAAACAAAAGTGATGACAGATGGGTTCCCTTGCCAAGAGTAAATGAATAAACAGTTTTTGTTAATTCTGTCTCAGACTTGGTTTTATCTTTGACGTGATAGACACAAGAACATGGATGAATCTCAAAAACATGAAATTGAGTGAAAGAAGCCAGACACTGTATGATTCTATTTATATAAAATTCTGGAGCAGGCAAAACTGAGCTGTGATGATAGAAATCGGGATAGAGGTTGTCACTGGGAGTGGAACTGACTGGAAAAGACCAGAGGGATCTTTTTGGAATGATGGAAATGTTCTATATTTTCATTCAGGTGGTACTTACACTGATATATGTGTTTTTCAGAGCCCATTGATCTATACGCTTAAGGCTTGTGCATTTTATTGGGTGCAAATTGTACCTCAGTTTTGAAAAGTAAGAATGTCTCTGATTTGGAAGAATAATAGGTTTCAGTATCCACCTATAACTGACTTAGAGGAACCAAAGCTCATTCTGTGCCCTATAAGGAAATGCACCATGTCTCTAATAAACTCCAACTTTTGTACCTCAAAGATGGCAACAGAGGAAGAATTCCTAGAATGAAAATCATAATCACTACTGTTTCTGGAACTCTTACCATGCTCTTCACATACATTATCTCATTTAATCCCTCTGAGGTAGTATTGCTTTTATCCTCAGATAAGAGAAAACATAGGCCCAGAGAGGTTGACTAATCTTCTCAGTTTACTTGTAAGGTGGACCTAGTAAGTGGAGAAGTCAGTATGAAACCCAAGCAACTTGATCCCATAGTCTATGATTTTATCATCATGCTATATTGGAGAAGAGCCTGTTGGACACCATAACCTTAGCTTTGACCTCAAAACTCATTTTCTTTTGGGGAATTCTCATTAGTCTGCTGTTACAAGACACTGAAAAATAATATGACATTTCTATCTCTCACAACAGTCCGAGTGATGGTTCAGATTGGTAGGCAAATTTGTCTGCATGATCCTTCAGGGATCCAGGCTGATAGCTGCTTGCCGTCTCAATGTGTGGTTTCTAAGGTCACGCTGGTCTTCATCTTTCCAGGCAACAGGAAAGAGAAAAAAATGGTTACTCAAAGTTAGGGATTTTCTCATAAGCAAGTGAGAAGTTGTATAGACCACTTCTGCTCATCCCACTGGGACACTTTAAGCAAAGGGCATACCTAGCTGCAAGGGAAGCTGGGAAATGTAGTCACTAAATATGCAGCTATGGTATAGCATTAGCCTTTTATTATGAAAGAAGCAGAGAATGGATTTTGCTTGGACAGTTAACAGTCTCTGCCATATTACTCTAGACAAATCATTCTTTTTTTAAAGTATTTATTTATTTATTTATTTATTTTGAGAGAGAGAGAGAGCATGTGCATGTTGGGGAGGGGCAGAGAGAGAGAGAATCCCAAGCAGGCTCTGCACTGCCAGTGCAGAGCCCAATGTGGGGCTTGAACCCACAAACCAGAAGATCATGACCTGAGCCAAAGTCAAGAGTCAGATGCTCAACTGACTGAGCTACCCAGGTGTCCCTACATGTATCATTCTTAATTTCCCTAGACACACCTAAGACAAAGCTGGAATGTTAGTAAGATTATACTTTTGGGAATAGTAGAGGAAGAGGAAATAGTGTACAGCATACCACAAAATAATGTGCGCTAAAAGATATTCAGCAATTTGCTTGCTGAAGTCTTTTCCCACCTCCTAGTCTATTTCATGAGGTAAGTATTATCTCAATCCAGGCTCTTTATAGGAGCCAGAGGAGAAAAGAACTACAGTCAAATTTAGCTCAAGTGAAAAGATATCTTTTGGAAAGGACACGTGGGCAATCTAAAAGATATTCTCACATAGGAAATAAAGTAGAATTGATTAAAATACTTAGGAAAGAACTGGAAAAAGAAAGTTCTAGATATTATTCATTCATTCAACAAATATTTATCAAGCATCTATTATGAGCTGCCAGGCACTGTTTTAAGTGATGTAGACACAACAGTAAAAAAAAAAAAAAATCTCCCTGAACAAACTTTCTTAATCATAAAGTTTACATTGTAGTAGTGGAGACAGACAATAAACAAAATAAGTGAAACATATAGCATATCACAAGGTCTTAAAATGTTATGGAGAAAAAAGAAAGAAAATGGAAGTAGAAAATGTTAGAATGGTTGTTTGTGATAAAGATTGGTTAGCTGCCACTCAAATCTACTTTTCTCTTCCTCCTGGGAACATAGGTGAATTACATTTCTCAACCTCATTTTGTAGTTAGCTGTTGTCAGGTGACTAAGCTCCACTCAATGGAACATGAGTAGACATGATATTCACCTTCTGAAGGCCTAACGCATAAAACCACTTATACACAATCCTCTACTCTTAGCTCATCTGATCACTGAATGGAGAGCGCTCTGGGAACTTATGAAGGGGATGGAACCACAAGATAGGATTCTGGGTCCCAGCGTGACCAAGGTTGGCTTTTCTTTTCAGAAATCCCTAACAGAGCTTTATATGAACAAGAAGGAAATTACTATTTAGTTCAGCTACTGAGGTTTGAAGATTTATATTACAGAACATTATTTACTGTAATATAGTAATTGGTACCAAAAAATATAAGTTATGAGCCATTAAAGGAGACCATAGCCTCAAGAAGGAAGGACCACAGGTCTCTAAATGATTAAGTAGAAGACTACCAACCAACCCAGAGCACCCAATTGGTCTTATGTAACTAGAAATAAATGGTCATTGTGTTAAACCACTGAAAGGCATCTGTTCAACCACTGGATTTTATCTATTAGAGCAGCTAGCATTACTTCCCCTAACTAATCAGGGATGTTGTATGATCTCTAGTTTCTTTTTGGCTGCATTGTTCTGCCAGTTTCCTGCTTCTCTGAAGACCAGCTCTCTGGGTTCCCTATAATTTTGGCTGGAACATGGCACTTTCATGAAGTCAACTCCAGCCCTGACTATACATGACCTTGCAGTTCAAGTATCCATACTCCTCTAACTGACTCAGATTCTCATTGTCACAATGCCAGCTTCTCAAAAGCAAAAACCTAATTGACCCATCTAGTATTGGACATCCACAACTTGTCCTATGAGCTGTGCTAGGGGAAGGTGATAATGGTGTTTTCCAGGGGCCATGGGCAGAATAATATCTAAATAAAACAGAAAACAAACAAACAAAAATATCCACAATACTGGATAGGAAAGCAATGGTTGCAAAATTTACTATAGACACCATCTTTTCATCTCTTATCCAGAAGCCCACACCTGGACACTACCTGAAAACCTTCTTTAAAATCTATCTCTAACAAGAACAAGACCTCAAATGGGACACATCTTCCCTGCTACATATTCTAACTTCTGGTTCATTGAGTTAAGGTCAATTGGATAAATGACACCAGGAAAAATGGATTCCTTCAAAGAAAACCCTCACTCTCTTCATAGGGGTGTGTTATTCTCTAACATCTGCAACACATTAACCAAATCTGGATTCAATACCATAACCCCAACATCACAAAAGAATTATATGTAGAGCAACAGGCAAGGCATGTATTTTGATCATTGTGAATTACTCTTAATTGCCTTTATCATTAGTTTCCTCTATTGTACTTAAGACTTGGGGAAAAATATATTATTCTCACTTTTTAAAAAACATTATGTTTTTACATTAATTTATTTGTGAGAAACAGAGCATGAGCAGGGGGAGGGGCAGAGAGAGAGGAAACACAAAATCTGAAGCAACCTCCAGGCTCTGAGCAAGCAGTCAGCACAGAGCCCGACATGGGGCTTGAACCCACAAACCATAAGATCATGACCTGAGTCGAAGTTGGACACTTAACTGACTGAGCCACCCAGGAGCCCCTTACTCTCACTTTTAATACGAATTCTTGACAAGGAACATTATCACTTCTCCTGAATCTTTCACTGAAAGGTACCCGAGGGCTTGAAATATCAGAACTTCTAAAATCACAATAATCCAAAATCTACAAGGAAATTTCATGCCCATGTACCTGTGAATAGAATTTCTGAACTCCCATGCAACTAGCCAGGATAACAAGGCAAATCCTTTGGGAAATCAAGGAGATTCTTGCCCTCAATGGACTCATTTTGAATTTCTATGGGGCTTTGGGGACTTGCTTAAGTATTATCTGCTGTCACTTCTGGTATTGAGTGCAGGACCACGACACAGGAAAAGGAAGAAAAGGCAAAGGGCACACGTGGCAGAGAAAGTTTGTCAGGAGAGAAGAGGAGAGGGACAATAGAGAGAACAAAGGAAACAGGAATTTTTGAAGGATGAGAAGTGAAAGATTACCTACAACATCCCCTTAGGATTCTAAGTGGTGAAGGCCACCACTGGAAGGCCATCCCAGTTTAGCCTGAGATGATGTTTTTCTCAGCTTTCTCTATATTCTTCACCCTCCTCCAACCTCACTGTGGGCAGACACACACACACACACACACACACACACACACACTCACCACCTTACTATATTCTAATATGCATTTCCCAACACCAATTCGCTTCAGTGCTTTGTACTCTCTTTGTTCTAATTTTTTTTACAAGTTTTAAAATGCCTCCAAAATTATTTTTTAAAGACTCAGAGGAGCGCCTGGATGGCTCAGTTGGTTAAGCATTCAACTCTTGCTCTTGGCTCACAAGATCGTGGGTTCAAGCCCTGCATCAGACCTTAGAGCCTCCTTTAGATTCTCTCTCTCCTTCGTTCTCTGCCCCTTCCCCCCTCCCTCTCATTCCCTCTATCTCTCACCCCCCTCCGCCTCTCTCCCAAAAATAAATAAGGGGTGCTTGGGTGGCTCAGTCAGTTAAGCATCCGACTTCGGCTCAGGTCGTGATCTCACAGTTCATGAGTTCCAAACCCCACGTCTAGCTCTGTGCTGACAGCTCAGAGCCTGGAGCCAGCTTCATATTCTGTGTCTCCCTCTCTCTCTGCCCCTCCCCTACTCACACTCTGTCTCCCTCTTTCTCAAAAATAAGTAAACATTAAAAAATTTTAATAAAAAAATAAACAAATACATAAACTTTTAAAAAAACACTCAGAAAAGTGACAATACTGCAAATCACAGTATCAAGGACTTGGAGGCTTTTGACTTGCCAATGGGAATCCCATAGTATTTATATGTCCATCAGTGTCTCCGATTTTGAGTCCTAGTCTACTTTCTTACTTAATAAGACTTTCCTTGTACTGGACCTTTCTATAATATTAACATTAGTATTATAATGTTGTAATACTATAACCTATGGACAAATGTGTCCTGACAAAATTCATAGGTTAAAGCTCTACTCTCCAATGTGATGGTCTTTGGAGATGAGGCCTTTTGGGAGGTAATTAGGTAAGAAGAGTGGAACCCTCAAGAATGGGATTAGTGCCCTTATAAGAAGAGACACAAGAGGGACAATCTCTGTCTCTCTCTCTCTGCCATGTGAAGATACAGAGAGAAGTTGGCCATCTGTAAGCCAGGAAGAGGGATCTCACCAGAAAAATGAATCAGCTGGCTCCTTGATCTTGGACCTCCCAGTCTCCAGAACTGTGAGAAATAAATGTTTGTTGTTTCAGCCACTTAGTCTATGGTATTTTGTTATAGCAGCTCAAACTAAGATAATTAGAGTAAAAGGTACTCAGGGAGCAACAAAATTGTGTCCACTCAATATGAAATTGGGAGAAACAGCCACTTTGTGACTTGTGGATGGCTTATTTCCTGACCCCCACAGTATTTCCAGTGTAAGTTAATTTCATGTAATGGTTTTAATTCAGCATTACTGTAATTGACTTGATCTCTTAGGAAACAGATTATAAAAAAAGAAAATTTACCTGAAATATTATCTTCTTTAAATGGATACGGTGATGGTTGTACAATATTATGACTGTGTTTAATACCACTGAACTGTACACTTTAAAATGGAAAATTTTTATATTATATGTATTTTACCACAACAAAAAAAGGCTAAGCTTATATTAAAAATAGGCAAATCAAAGAGAGCAATGGAAAGGAAAAACCACTGATCAATAAACAGTTATATTAGCCAGAATTCTTTGGTTCTCAAGCACAAGAAAGGCAACTCAAATTGGCTTATGCAAACAAACAAACAAACAAAAAAACATTGGCTCATGTAACTGAAAAGCCAAGGAATAATTTTCTATCAACATTTATTCATTTTTGAGAGACAGAGTGCAAGCGGGAGAGGGGCAGAGAGAGAGAGAGACACAAAACCTGAAGCAGGCTCCAAGCTCTGAGCTGTCAACACAGAGCGTGATGCCAGGCTCAAACTCATGAACCATGAGATCATAACATGAGCCAAAGTCAGATGCTCAACCAACTGAGCCACCCAGGTGCCCCTGGAATAATTTTTTTTTTTAATTTCAGTCATTGCTAGATTGAAATATTCATTGTCATCCTGACTTCTGTCTGCATCTATTGGCTGTGTTTTCCCCTATGCTAGGTTCATTCTTATGCAGGTTCTCCCTAGATAATGGTGAAAGTGACTACCCAAGGCTCCAGGCTTATATCCTAGCACGTTAGCAAACACGGGAAAAGGAGAGTGATCTCTCCCAAAAGTTCCAATAAAAATTCTGGAGCTAAAATGGCCTGGCTTGGATCAGAACCATTTCCTGAGCCAGTTATCTTGTCTAGGGGGATGCAATGCTCTAATTACTTAAGCCTGGGATAGGTTATCACCTTTAGAGCAAGGAGATAAAATCAGCCCAACCTAAACCAACTGAACTGAGAGTGGGGGAGAGGCGACTCCCTAAGAAAATTAAGTCCTGTTACCAAATGGGAGGAAAGACGTTGGGCAGGCAAAAAACACAGATGTCCAGAAAGGGTACAAAATAGACACTGGGACATGTTTGCCCCAAAAATAAAATCAATAGAATCATTTACAGACTAAAGACAGAGACAAAATTTTCTAACTTTATTTGATAATATCCCAGTTGGATGGGTGTTTGCTTCCTAGTTTTTGATCTTACGTCTCTCTACAGCTACCACTCTCTCTGTTTCCCCTCTCCGTTTTGGCCAAGCTTCTTGAAAGACTTTGATATTCCCATTTAGAATTGTTTTCTGGGGACGCCTGGGGAACTCAGTCAGTTAAGCATCCAGCTCTTGATTTTGGCTCAGGTCATGACCTCACAGTTCCTGAGTTGGAGACCCATCTTGGGCTCCACTCCGAGTGTGGAGCCTACTTAAGATTCTCTCTCTCTCTCTCTCTCTCTCTCTCTCTCTCTCTTTCTCTCCCTCTGCCCCTGTTCCCCACAGTTCTCTCTCTCTAAAATAATTTTTCAAAAGTAAATAAAAATTTTAAAAAGAATGTTTTCTGAAATGATAAATTGTATCTCCACTCCTCTTGTCCTTTCCACACCCACAAAAGTTAACACAATGGACTCCAAATACTACCAAAATGAGAAGATTCAGTGTGTGAGTTGTAGATTGAATCTGTGTCTTTGGCCTCATACTACATCACCTCCTCAGACTGTTTCTATGGGAGAACAAGCTGACTTTTGCTGGCTGGAGTTACATAAACATACCTTCTGTGTTTTTTCTTGGTGTTCATGGTCACCTTAGAAGAGAGCTACCAAATCAAATAGGGATAATATTAAACTCTCAGTTCTCGGAGTTCCTCCATGTGGTGCTAATAATGCACAATGGCTAGCCCCCTCCAAGCTCATTTGACTTTGCCCTTGCATTATCATTTAAAGCACACACACACTTCTTGGAGAGCCTGGGTGGCTCAGTTGGTTGAGCATCTGACTTCAGCTCAGGTCATGATCTCACAGTCTGTGAGTTCAAGCCCCATGTTGGGCTCTGTGGTGACAGCTCAGAGCCTGGAGCCTGCTTCAGATTCTGTGTCTCCCTCTCTCTCTGCCCCTCCCCTGCTCATGCTCTGTCTCTCTCTGTCTCAAAAATAAATAAAAACATTAACAAAAAATTTAAAAAGCACACACGCTTCTTAATGTCTGACCTTGACCAGAAAGCACACAGATGACCAAGAAGATAGATTCACAATGGCAATCATCGTCACTGAGCACAGTCACGTGATTAACAGAAATAGAACTTGAATCCTCCCCCCCACCCCCAAATTCCTTTATTTTCCTTCTTCACAAAACTAACTGGAAATAGAACCACATGATTTAAGTACTGAGCAGAAATATCACTTTGTCGAGATAACATATTGCCTTTGCCCCCATGTTCAATAGAGGATCTTGTCACCATCATTCCATTAAGCCAAACAATGTCAGGAAAAGGAAGGCTGACACTTAAAGCCGCATTTAAAACCTGTAAATGCTATCTGGGATATGTTTGTGAGGCAGAACAGAGAGGGATGGTCTTTTCTCACTAACAACCTACTAACCCCAGGAAAAATTCACTTAGCTTCACCTGGGAACCAGAGAAGAGCAGAGAATTTCAGCATTCCATTAAAATACCGGTAAATTTGGAGACCAGAAATTGCCAGGGAGGTGAGGTCATTATGCAGGCCTTGGAAGAGGAAATGTCCCAAATGAACTCACAGTCATTGGAAAGAATTTTAAAAGGGAGAATCAGATAGAAAAGAGAAAAAAAATAGTCAAAGAAGTTAATAGTAGACAAGCAGGTATATTTGTCATTCAATCCAGGAGAGATTAAACAAAAAACAAAAAACCGAAGTCAAGGGATGCCTGGGTAGCTCAGTTGGTTAGGCCTCTGACTTTGGCCCAGGTCATCGTATCATGGTTCATGGGTTCAAGCCCCATGTCGGGCTCTGTGCTGACAGCTCAGAGCTTGCATCTTGCTTCAGATTCTGTGTCTCCCTCTGTCTCTTCTCATCTCCCATTTGGATTCTCTCTGTCTCTCAACAATAAATAAACATTTAAAAAAATTAAAAAAGAAAAACTTGAAGCCAAATAGATATCGTGTCTATTGGGGAAGAAGTAATTGAGACATGGTGAAAGGGGGTTCAGAAAACAAGAGGATTCTGGCATGCTCTAGCATGAAGTCAAAGCCCTGTCACTTAGCATTGGGAGGGGAAGAGAGAAGCAGACTGGGGAATCACTCCCTCAGTCTAATGCATAGAATCCATTAAGACTGTTCTTTTTTTTTCCATCTCAAACTTACAAATTCCTCTGTGTCCCTTGTAGTATTGTAGCAGCTGGAAGCAGATCTGAACTACTGCATGTTGGTTCTAGAGAATGTCATGATCAGAATTTACATTTCAGAGAGATCACAGAGATCCTGCAGCCCTACACCTAGAAAATGGCAGGCACATAGTATGTATTCAATAAATGTTGAATAGTTGAGTGTCGTAGCAGATGCAGCCACGGCCTTGATCTTGTCCTCTTGGCCCAGCCTGAGGTCACCAGAAATCTTGGTTATGAAATCTCGTACTTGCTCATGGCTTCTGTTGTGTGGGTCTTGGTCTATCGGTAGTAATGCGTTGGGCTAGAAATGCCCGAGGTGCTCACCTGGGCCCATCCTACCTGTGGCAGTCCCCATGGGAATTTTTTTTAATGTTTATTTTTATTTATGAGACAGAGAGAGAGAGAGACAGAGCACAAGCAGGGGAGGGCAGAGAGAGAGGGAGACACAGGACCTCAGGCAGGCTCCAGGCTCTGAGCTGTCAGCATAGAGCGCGACACGGGGCTCGAACTCACAAACCATGAGATCATGACCTGGGCCGAAGTGGGAAGCTTAACTGACTGAGCCACCCAGGCACTTCCCCCCAACCCCACCCTCTGGGAATTTCTGACCAGACTCAACGTTGTGGCTGGACTGGCCCTTGTGGTTCTCATTATGACTGCACCAAAAAAGAGCAGCAGGATGGAGCTGGGCTCTGCCTTTGTTAGGATCTACCTAACAAAGTTAGGGTTGCTCAGGTTCTCTCTTTATTGGCAAATGTAAAATGTAAGAATGGGACTCAGGATGCAGGGAGGGAGAAGCGGGGGCCACCCAGGTGGTCAGTTACCCAGGTTACCCAGGGCATTCCTAAAAGGGGAACCTGATGGGTGGGGGTGGCCTGGTTTCTTGACTGGTTGGTTTGCTAGTAGCTGTATCCTACAGCCAGCAATGTGTTTATCAGGATGAGTGTCTTTGAAATGGATACCTTGGCAATTAAAAGCTTAATGTCAGGCACATCCACCACAGCTTCCCAGCATTTCTTGCCTGCAGGAGCTGTTCAGCCTGGGCACAGAGTAGATCACAAGTGCCACAGAAATGATCCTCAACTAAAGAGAGGCAGTAGTTGGTGAACTAAAAAAAATCTCTTGCTCTGGGTATGGTCTGCAGGGTCTCCCAGTGGGTCTCTCATGGGCAGACCATTGCCACCACTGTAACCTGCTCACTGAGGAACATTTATTGACTTTCCTCTCTTTGTCTTACTTCTCCAACCTTTTTAATATGCTTCCTGGGATACCCTCTGAATAAACTACTTGCACCCAAATCATTGTCTTAAAATTGCCTTTTGGATGGTTTGGGGCGCCTGGGTGGCGCAGTCGGTTAAGCGTCCGACTTCAGCCAGGTCACGATCTCACGGTCCGTGAGTTCGAGCCCCGCGTCAGGCTCTGGGCTGATGGCTCGGAGCCTGGAGCCTGTTTCCGATTCTGTGTCTCCCTCTCTCTCTGCCCCTCCCCCATTCATGCTCTGTCTCTCTCTGTCCCAAAAATAAATAAATAAATAAAAAAAAAAAAAAAAAAACGTTGGAAAAAAAAAATTGCCTTTTGGATGGTTCAAAAACTAAAAAAACAAATTACTAATAATCTAGTAAGCCAAGGGACTTTCTCTTATTATGCCCCTGATCTTGTAATTCCTTTTACAGAGTCTGTGACCTCTGGGCTCTAAAGTTATTAGTCAGGGAGAAATGTGGCTTTGAATCCCATGAGACAAATTTTGTTATTCATCAGAGTGAATAAAGATTGAATAATAATCAGATTCTGTTGGTTATAAAGCCAAAGCAAAATATTCATTTATCAAACATTTTTGAGAAGTCTGAATACCAAACTGTTGAACCAATCATTTATAATCCATTTCCAAGAGACTTGTATTAATTCTAGTATTAATTCCCTACGTAGACCCAACTTATTCTTACCCAAATTACCTACCCTCTCAGCAGCTCCATTTTTCTTATTTGTGGAATGGAGATAATCATGCTCGCCAGCTCCTTCACAAGGACACTGTGAGGATTAATGAGTTAATGCCAGGAAGCACGTTTCTGCCTTAGACGAATGTTGCTATATAAATGCAAATTATTGCATTACAGCTAGGCTTACATGTGCTAATGCAATAAGTTTTAGATCCTAGCTTCTTTCATAACACTGAGAAATAATTCTCCTCTGAACACAGCTTTCTCAATTTTGTTTTGTCCAAGAGAAAAAGCAATCAGTGTGAAGGGTAGCCAGGGATGATAGAGTTGCTCCTCATACTTTTTCCCAGACCCTCTCCCTGTCTGCTAATTGCTCAGCGATTGTGTGTCTACTCTCTCCTCAGCTACCGTGCAGGGATCATCCCTCTCTCACCTGCTGTGTGACCAGGTGTTCCCATCACTCCTGGAACCCTTTGTGGCTTATTTAAATGAACTGTCTGCTTCTATTAAAAGAAAATCATCCTATATCTTACTTTTTGAATTCTTACAGAATCCTTCTTTCTCCTAATTCACCTCTCTGAAGCCTGACTCAGTAGATTCTGGGCAGTGGTCAAAGAGGAGAGGAGTAAAGTCTTTAGTATTCCATTGATCATATTATCCTCCTGCATAACACTTGGGCAACTTTCCATGACCTGCAGGATGACGTCCACACTCCTCAGTCTGGCACTCTGCCTTGTCCGTTCCTAATTCGACCGAAAGGCTCTTTCATCCCTCTCTGTCACTATTATCCTGCACAAAAAGAACACCCTTCTCTTATCTACCTTACAGCTCAGAACACCTGGATTTAATCCTGTTTGGGTCCTTACTACCTGTGTGATCTTGCATAAATTCCTTTTTAGCTTACATTTTTCTTTATCAACATGTATACATGTGGTACAAAATTCAAAGGTACAAAAAGTGTAAAAGCAAGTCCAACGATCTGCTGTCTGCAAGCTGAAGAGCCAGGAAAGCTGGTGGTAGAATTCATTCCGACACTGCAGGCCTCAGAACTGGGAAGACCGCTGGTGTAAGTCCTGGAGTCCAAAGGTGTGAGAATCAGGAACTCCAATGTCCGAGGACGAGAAGATGGACTTCCCAGCTCAAGAAGAGAGAGCAGGAATTTGCTGTTCTGTTGCCTTTTTGTTCTATTTCAACCCTCAACAGGTTGGGTGAGACCCACCCACATTGGTGAGGGGCATCTTCTTTACTCAATTTACCAACTCAAACGCCAATCTCTTTTGGAAGGCACCCTCACAGACACATGAATAAGGTTTTATTAGGTATTTGGGGATTTCTTAGCCAAGTCAAGTTGACAGATAAAATTAACCATCGCAGCATATTATACAAATGAAAGGTACTAATATTGTTACCTAGCTATATCGTGTGGGTGTGTGTTTCATCTCTACACTGTCACACATGTTCTTCCCTAACTCCTCCCAATGCTCCAGCTTTACCTCAGGTGTCTCTTATCCTTATTCTCAATGCTCCAGTCACTTTGAAATTTTAATATCTAGTTTTTGTTGCCTAATAAAAACAAGGATTTATAGTCTTTTTTTATTTCTTAAATTTTTTTTGATGTTTATTTATTTTTGAGAGACAGAGAGACAGAGTGTGAGCAGGGGAGGGGCAGAGACAGGGGGAGACACAGAATCGAAGTAGGCTCCAGGCTCTGAGCTGTCAACACAGAGTCTGACGCGGGGGCTCAAACCCACAAACTGTGAGATCATGACCTGAGCCAAAGTAGGACGCTCAACTGACTCAGCCACCCAGGCGCCACTATAGTCTTTTTTTTTTTTTTTTTAATTTTTTTTTTTCAACGTTTCTTATTTATTTTTGGGACAGAGAGAGGCAGAGCATGAACGGGGGAGGGTCAGAGAGAGAGGGAGACACAGAATCGGAAACAGGCTCCAGGCTCCGAGCCATCAGCTCAGAGCCTGACGCGGGGCTCGAACTCACGGACCGTGAGATCGTGACCTGGCTGAAGTTGGTCGCTTAACCGACTGCGCCACCCAGGCGCCCCCACTATAGTCTTTTTTTAAAGTACAGAGGGTGGGCAAAAAGGGGGAAGGTGATCAAAAGGTGATCAAAATTCCAGTTATAAGACAAATAAGTCCTGGGGATGTAATGTACAGCATGGTGACATAGTTAACAATACTGTATTGTACATTTGAAAGTCGCTGAGAGAGTAAATCTTAAAAGTTCTCATCACACATACAGAAAGTGTAACTATACATGATGATGGGTGTTAACTGAACTTATATAATTATTTCACAATATATACATACATAAAATCATTATGTTGTACACCTAAAACAAATACAATGTCATATGTCAATTATATCTCAGTAAAAACAGTTTTATTTTGAGCCAAGTAGCACTATACATTTTCAAAACATTAAACAACAGTTCCCGAGTTACTGGACTCATAGTCCTACCCCACCTATGGCTCTTTCGAGTGTTTTATTTTTTGTGGTATTTGCAGATATTATTATCACAATGTTCTGTTCTTGATTTATTAATTTCAGATATTATCTGTGAATTCCTCATGGAATGTATTCCTCAATGGAATTTCCTCATGGAAAATAAGGATTTAGCATTCATAAGCCATCATTCCTAACAGTTCTCCTCTGATAATACCAGCAATTTAGATATATCACAACTTAAAAAACAAATATTGTGATTTCTTTACTGTGATTATGTAATTATTGTTCACTACTAAACCCAAAGTATAATTTGATTACATTTTATTTTCTTTTTAAGTTTATTTATTTATTTTGAGAGAGGGAGAGAGAGTGCCCATGAGCAGGGGAGGGACAGAAAGAGAGGGAGAGAGAGAATTCCAAGCAGGCTCCACACTGTCAGCCCAGAGCCCCACATGGTGCTCAATCCCATGACCATGAGATTACAACCCAAGTAGAAATCAAGAGTCAGATTCTTAACCCACTGAGCCACCCAGGTGCCTGATTTCTGGTCTTATCTGGAGTTAATAGTTGATTCTTCCATTCCTTTGCTTAAAGTAAATGGTATACATATAATCTTTTTCCTCCCAACTCTTCACAGAATCATAAAACCCACTTAAGGGGTGCCTGGGTGGCTCAGTCAGTTAAGTGTCGACTTCCACTCAGGTTGTGATCTCAGGGTTCATAGGTTTGAGCCCCACATCAGGCTCTGTGCTGACAGCTGGGAGCCTGGAGCCTGCTTCAGGTTCTTTGTGTATCTCTCTCTCTGGCCTCCGCTGCTCACACTCTGTCTCTGTCAAAAATGAATAAACATTAAAAATAAATAAACAGGGGCACCTGTTGGGATGAGCACTGGGTGTTGTATGGAAACCAATCTGACAATAAATTTCATATTTACAAAAGATAAAAATAAAAAAATAAAAATAAATAAACACGACCCACTTAATAGTATTTTTCATATCCTCAAATGCATCAGTGCTGGTGTGCATGCATCTGTGTTTTCTTAGAGCTTACTAGTCATCTACTCCAATCTAACTAGTTGTTCTCTAGGCTTTTGGCAAAACTGTTATCCCAGGACTTTCTTTCTTACTTTTTTTTTTTAGTCCTAGGACTTTCTTTTCTCATCACCTAGGGCGTTCTCTCTCTCTCCTTTTTTAAGACTTTATACCAACATGGGGCTCAAACTAATGACCCCAAGATCAAGAGTCACACATTTACAGACTGAACCAACAAGCCAGGGACCTGTCAGGAGTCCTCTTTATCCCTATTCTATGTTGTATCTCCTATTTCTTTTGATCCCATGTCTACCTCCTTTTTTTTTTTTTTTTTTTTTTTTTTGGAAATGTACTTCATTTTGAAGGAATATACCATGCAGAAAGTTCCTGAGAAACAGGGTTTGGGAGGTAAATGCTTATGTCTGAGAATATCTTTTATTTTCCCGTCACCATTTCTTAAAATTTTTTAAACATTTTTTTAAGTTTTATTTATTTATTTTTGAGAGATAGAGCGAGCACAAGCTAGGGAGGCACAGAGAGAGAGGGGAGACACAGAATATGATGCAGGGCTCAAACCCCTTGAACCCTGAGATCATGACCTGGCCAAAGTCAGATGCTCAACTGACTGAGCCACCCAGGTGCCCCTCCCTTCACCATTTTTGATAGTTTATCTGGGTAGAGAATTCTAAGTCAAAAATATTTTTCCCTTAAGATTTTGAAGACATGTCACCTCTGCTTTCTTGCTTCCGGTGTTGGTAATAAGTACAGCATATTTCTAATTCTTGACCCTCTGTAGATTTTAGCTTTTTCTTTATTCCAGTGAGGATGATTCTGGGAAGACAGCAGCAGCAGAAGCATTTTGAATCTCTCCAAATCTTCACTTAAAAACAGAGTAATTAAAGGCAACACAAACAAACAAAAAACTAAGAGATATCCCCTGAACCCCAAAGTACAAGCAGGTGAGAACAAAATAGCAGCCGTCAGTCATAGGACCTGTAATAGCATCTGCGTTTATGCAGGAGAAAAGCAGGGGCAAGCAATGGTATTCTGAAAGACCTGAAAATAGGAGAGCCCCATGGCTAACAGGTATTCATCGGAAAGCACAGTGAGTCAAATTTAGAACAGCATCTGAACATGGGAAAGGTTTTGTCCACTCCAGCAGCAGGTGAGAACAGTAAATGTCTCCCTTGTAAAATAAGCTGGACAAAACAAATATTAAAACTATAAGTCAAGACATCTTGTCTAAAAAAAGAACAGCCAAAAAATAAAAACCCTTAAAACCACATGTTGAAAGAGTGTGCCTCATATCTAATTATATCAACCTGAAAATCACCAGCCCAAGACATATTCTAATAAAATTATTGGACTTGAAAGAAAAATTGTTTGGGCAACTAGGCACAAAGAGCAATTGATATAAAGGAAAGAAAATTAAACTATCATCAGACTTTTGTCAGCAACAGATTATGCCAAAAGAAATGGAGTGTCTTTAAAATACTTAAGAGCAGAAAATGTGTAAAGGATTTTATATCCAGCAAAAATGACTTTCAAATAAAAAGGGGCAGAGGTGGACTATTATTAACACACATAAACTCAGACTTTCTTGTGTGTTGTTTTCACGGGCCCTTACTGCGGAATCTACTAAAGGAGAGCTTTGAACAACCAACGTAACTGGAATACTCACATAAACCAAGACTATATCTAATACTTCAGCTAGGTGTTTCTTCATGCATTATCCTGGGAATTTGAAGGATGGTTTCAATCTTAAAACTTAGTTCAGAGAAATGTTCTTGTATTATTCATTTGAAAATCCCCTCCCCTAAAATAGGTAGGGAGAGGGTGTCTGGCTTGCTCAGTAGGTAGAATGTGCAACTCTTGATCTCAGAGTTGTGGGTTTTGAGCCCCAATTGGGTGTAGAGATTACTTAAAAATAAAATCTTTTTTTTTTTTCTTTAGAAAGAGAGAGAGTGTGTGTGATCGGGGGAGAGGAGCAGAGGAAGAGACAGAGAATCTTAAGCCAGCTCTACACTCAATGCAGAACCTAATACAGGGCTTGATCCCATGACCCTGGGAATCATGACCTGAGCCGAAATCAAGAGTTGGATGTTCAACCGACTGAGCCACTCACGTGCCCCAAAAATGAAATCTTTAAAAAAAAGGAAAAAGAAAATGTATTCCCCTATATATATTTTTTTTCTCTTTCTGAAACTCCTATACATCAGTTTACCATATGCTCTGTCTCTTTTCCGTTTTGTTGTACATTTTGAGAGTTTCTTGACTTTATCTTCCAGTCTTTATACTGAAAGTTTTTATTTTTCTTTTAAAGATTTTAAGTAATCTCTATACTCATTGTAAGACTCAGACTCACAACCCGAGATCAAGAGTCACATGCTGTACGAACTGATCCAGTCAGGCACCCCTGAAAGTTTTTACTTAATCTCTCATCTTTTTAATTTCTAAATGCTCTTCCTTCCATTTAAAAAAAAATTTTTTTTAACATTTATTTATTTTGAGAGACACAGAGAGACAGATCACGAGCAGGGGAGGGGCAGAGAGAGAGGAAGACACAAAATCTGAAGCAAGCTCTTGGCTCTGAGCTGTCAGCACAGAGCCTGACATGGGGCTCGAACTCACAAACTTTAAGATTATGACCTGAGCCAAAGTCAGACGCTTAAATGACTGAGCCACCCAGGCACCCCTCTTCCTTCCATTTTTTTTTAACAGAATTGTGTATTGTTTCATGAATAGAGTATCTTCTCTGATTTCTGTGACGATATTATACTTACAAGGTTTTTCTTTTGCTCTTTATAGTATCTGTTTCCTTTGAGTGATTTTTCTAGTCTTTGTATTTCATGATACTGGTTTTCTTCCAATGTATGAAGACCCATGATTGTCCCCTCATATTAAATTGGAATATTACAAAGCTGACTGAAGTTCTGTGAGCATAGACTGGTTTGACCACTGTAGGCATTTAGGCAAGGACCCTAGTGATTTAAGAGACCTAAAAATATCAATTCTTGTAACTTTTCCTCTGGGACCATTCTGTTTCCCTAGAGAAGTGCCTTGTGTTTTTTTTCTACCTAGGAAGTATAACCTTGATTGCTACCATTCTGGGAGATGAACAGGGAAAGGTGGTTGGTTGGGTGGGGTGGGATGTCTGCCTTTCAGTATGCAAATTCTTACTTATTCTGTTTTTTTATCAGTCCTGCACGTGACTGTCTTTAATGCTGCCTGGTGTCCTCAAGCATGGAACTTCTCTAATTCAATTTCTCCAGATTATAAACCTCTGGTATCCTGCAGAGGCTGGAGGAAAGTTGTCACCTAGCTATGAAACATGGGGAAACAGAACTGGAATCTATTTATATACAGATTTTTAGCTGATCATTGGTTTTAACCCCATCACTTACCCTTACCTTCCACTGCTCCTAGTGCCTCCAGGGACTGACACTTTCTGTGTTTTTTTAGGAAATGGACTTGCTCCTTTTTGTCATCTTCCTTATGCAAACATGTAAGGGTTCAGCCTTCTCTGTTCTGTTAATGTTATTAATCACTCCCCCCCCTTACTATCTTCCAGAAATTTGTTGACATACTATTGTTGTCTCTGTTTTTCTTTATCCTTGTGAGTTCTTATATTTCAAATTCATTTTCTGTCATTTTATTGGGGAATTGGAAGGAAGCAGCTGTAAACAAACCTGTTCAATGTGTGCTTAAAAGGGAGTCTTCCTTTCTATTGCTTGAATTAAAGTATTGTGTTACTTTCTGTAGCAGGTTTTCACACATGCTGTTTCCTCTCTGTAAAAGACTCATTGTCCTTCCTTCACTCTGGAATACCCATTCAACTGATGTAGTGGGTTGAATTGTGTCTGCAAAAGATATATCTGAGCCAGTACCTGTGAATGTGACCTTATTTGGAAATAAGACCTTTGCACATGTAATTAAGTTACAGATCTCAAAATGTTACAGATCAGTCTTAAGGAGTGATTTTCTCATAAGAGAAAGAAGAGGGAGATTTGTGACCCACATGATGAGGTTTTGAAATGGTAGGGATTTGGAGCTGATGGCCAAGAAAGAATTCTTGGAGACATTTTTCGTGCAAAAAGGTGATTTTATTAAAGCACAGGGACAGGACCCGTGTGCAGAAAGAGCTTCACTGGGGTTGTGAAGAGTGACTGGTTATATGCTATGGAGTTGGGGAGGTAAAGGCAAACAGGAGGCCTCCAGAAGGACTCTGATATGCTTAGGAAGATTCCTAAAATGCCAGGGCCTTACTATTGTCAAGCTAAGGTTGTTTTCCCTCCAGTAAGGCATTAACAAAGGGCAGTAGGGGGTTCCTGGAGAAATGTTATACTCCAAATTTGTCTCAAGTATTTGTCAATGGGCTGCAGGTTATAAGGAAATTTAATTTTACCTGCCATTTCCTTCTTGCCTTTGTTCTCCATATCATCATGGAGGGGAGGGTGATATTAGAGCTCCAGGAAAATGAGTCTATAGGTTTTTGGAAATTAGGCTATTGGTAAGATTGCCTTTTTCTTGTAATTTACTAAGATATTTATAAACTGATGGAGACTCATGTCCTGCATGACTGTGATCTCTATCAGTAAACTATTTGTTTTCCCCTTTTCTTTGTTCTTGGGCAGCAAGAGTTGCCTGAGGAATATCACACATAACCCACCTGGAGCTGGGGTTGTGTGCTAGTTTGTACTTTGCCCCCCCACTTGCCTTATGCTCCCTCATCACACAGACAGAGAAGATCCAAAGGGCTCTCTGTGAAGACAGGAGCAGAGAGTTGAGGGATGCAGCCACAAGCCATGGAATTCCAGGAGGCAGGAGAAGCTAGAAGAGGCAAAGGAGTATTCTCCCTCTGAGGCTTCAGAGGGAGCACGCTCCTGCCAACACCTTGATTTTGGACTTCCGGGCTCAAAAACTGTAAAAGAATAAATTTCCATTGTTTTAGGCCATTAATTTTGTGGTTATTTGTTGTGGTGGCTCTAGGACACTAATACTCCTGGATAATTTGAACTCACTCTGCAGGTCTCTGCCTAAACATCACACTAAAATAGGTCCCCCACATTCAGTCCCTTTAATATACCACCTCATTGCATTCCTTTGTAGTATTACAACAATTTTCATTGTATAATCATTTGTTTACTTTGTTTTGTATCTACTTCTCATGAGTGGCAGGACTATATTAGTCTTGTTTACTCTTACATCTTTCTGACACAGTGTCTTTTATATAACAGATGCTTCATTCATTCATTCATTCATTCTTCTACAAGGTCTTCCTTCATTTTTTTTCAATTCTACCATTATGATGGGTATAGCTACAAAGCATTTCCTTACTACCCTAACTATATTACTGATGACCTAGACTTAAAATACTATAATTGCTTTTTCATGTGTACATAATCTATCTCCCCAACTCCACTACGAGGTCTTGGCATTCTATTCACTCATTCACTCATTTGTCCACATACATTAAGTAAAAACCATCTACACGTAAGCTAACAAGTGACACATAACCTCTACATCCAGAAATCAGACACTGAATTAAAGAGCTAGAACAAGCTGTAATATATAATGTGATAAATGCCAAAGAAGAGGTAAATGTGCAGGGAAAAATTTAGCTGAAGAGACCAGGAAAGTCTTTGTAAAGGAGGTGACCTTTAGGCTCTCTATCCCCCCCCCCAGAAACCACAGCATCTATCATGATGGAAGCAAATAAACATTTTTGGTGGTGGTCATGATAGCTCCTTTAAGAGCTAATCATTTATTGGACACTGTGGTTAAGTTGTCTTCTCCTCTGTCTCATAATCAAGACTTGAAGCAGCCAGAGGCAGATGTAACATAATACTCCCACTGTATCTCTGGTTGGGAAAAAAAAATTAGTGACCTTGTGGGCTTCTGTGTTTATAAGTTTTAATCACAATTTTACCAAGGATTCCCGAGGCTGGAGCAATGTGTTCTACACCTCTGTTAACCTGTATATGCCCCTAGTTTTGTACCCAGCACAAGTATATATTGTAGAGGTATGTGTTCATATGATGTAATTATATACTTGTGTGCTTCCCCCACTAATTTGAAAGCCCAGGGAGAAACACTGTGACTTATTCATCACTGTATGCCTCTTCCCTAACAAAATGCCTGGCATACAATAGGAGAACAGCATATCTTTGCTAATTAAATAAAAGTCATTTAGTTAAACTTGCTCTGTCCCTGTAAGTTCTCATTTTGGATAATTTCTAAGAGCTGAACTTTTTTTTTTCACATTTTAGCTCCTCTGTAATTGGAGTATATATATATATATATATATATTTAATATTTATGGTTTTTTTGAAAGAGAGAGTATGAAAAGGGGAGGGGCAGAGAGAGAAGGAGAGAGAGAATTCCAAGCAGGATCCACGCTGTCAGCGCAGAGCCCAATGCAGGGCTTGATCTCACAAAACTTGAGATGGTGACCTGAGCTGAATTCAAGAGTCAGATGTTCAACTAAGCCACCCAGGTGCCCCTAAGGGTTGAAATTTTTAAAAATTTTCTTTAGTTTATTTAGTTTTTGAGAGAGAGAGAGAGGGGGTGAGAGAGAATCCCAAGCAGGCTCTGTGCTAGAAGTGTGGAGTCCGATGCAGAGCTAGAACGCATGAACCATGAGATCATGACCTGAGCCCAAATCAAGAGTCAAACTCTCAACCGACTGAGCCACCCAGGATCCCTGAGTTGAACTTTTTTAAACTATGGTTATGTGTGCAGCCATCTAAGATGCCTGTAAATCAGGACTTAAACTGGATGGGTGCTCTTCTGGAGTTCCTGGACTCAATTCCAATGTGTTATGGGTGTGTGTCCCATACAGAACACCTAGACATTTTTTTGTTTTTTTAAGATTTTATTTTTAAGTAATCTCTATACCCAACATGGGCTCAAACTCACAATCCCAAGATCAAGAACCACATGCTCTACCAACTAAGCCAGCCAGGTACCCAAAATAGCAATTCTTGAACACCAACAAAGTGTCCAAGAATTCAACTCAATTCTGACACTATCTACCTGGAGATAGAATCAGATTCCACAGGTTAAGGGTTCAATTCTATGAGATGCCCTTCTCCAACCTCGATCTCAGACACCAGTCACAAGCTCCAGGCTGTTATCTGTGTCTCTGACCAACAGGCTACAGATGGAGGTTCCAGTAACCTCCTTCTTAGGTTCAACTAATTTTCTAGAGCAGCTCACAGAACTCAGGGAAATATGTTTACCAATTTATTAAATGATATGATAGAAGATATGAATCAACAGACCAGTCAAGAGATACATAGGGCAAGATCCTAAACAAAGAAGCTTCTGTCCTCATAGAGCTTGGGCCTGACTCAGAGGCATGTGGAAATGTTATGGTTCCTGAAACTCTCTGAAAAGGACCAAAAAGTTATTCTCTTGGGTTTTTATGGAAGCTTCATTACATAGTTGTGATTGACTAAGTCATTGGCCATTGGTTGATTCAACCCCCAGCCCCTCTCTCCTTCCCAGAGGTCTGGGAGTGGTGGGACTAAAAGTTTAATCACAGGGCACCTGGGTGGCTCAGTCGGTTAAGTGTGTGCCTCTTGTCATGGTCTCACGATTCATGGGTTTGAGCTCCACATTGGGCTCTGTGCTGACAGTGTAGAGCCTGCTTGGGATCCTCGCTCTCCCTCTCTCTGCCCCTCCCCTGCTCTGTCTCCCTCTCTGTCTCTCTCTCTCTCAAAATTAATAAACTTTTTTTTAAAAATTCAAAAGGTTAATCACAACCTTTAATCATAAGGTTGGCTCTCTTCACTTCCAACCTCTAGCCTTGGTGAGCTCCAAAAGTCACCTTCATTAATAACAAGACACTCATTTCACCTTTATGGCTCTGAAGCATTTTCAAAAACTGTGGATGAAGACCAAATATATCTGAGAAATATATTTTGGTCATCTGAATGATCGAGTGTATGTATTCTTATAAATCATTATATCACAGGTACTCATTAATTCTCAGATCCACATCCTGCTGTTCTATTTGCTTTGTGTTCCTATAAATAGGTATCGTGTAGAAATTTATCCACAGTGAAACAAAGGACAAGAATAGCCACATCCTTCCTTTATACTACTGTCACTAATGTGGGCACATTAATCCTGATGGCAATTAAATGAGGAATACAAGCATGTGCCCAGAAGAAACCTGCTAGTTGAAGAGTCACAAGGCACACACATACATACACACAAGAGAGAATTCTCATCTCATCAATTCAATAAATAGTGTAAAGGATCTACTGGTTTGGCTATGGTATTGTCCAAATGCCTGTGGTTTGCTCTCCTCTCTCACCCAGAGGTCAAACTGTTACGGAACCTGGTCTAGATCACCCAGCGGAAGAACTAAGCAGCACTCAGAGATCTTGGAAGGCAGGAGGTTTATTTCACACCGGCAGGCTCAGAGGAGATCACTCTCCAAAGGTCTGAGTCCTGAGTGTAAGCATGGGGGACAATTTATTGTCTGTTACTTCTGCATTAGTAGTAATTTAGCACGCAGGAGAGGCGGGGCAGAAAGAAGAACCCGGAAGGGGAGTTTTCGGGTGGGGACTGGAATTTCCCTATCAGTCCTGTGGGCCATCTCATAACATAATTTTTCCCTATCAAAACTACCCAGGTAATGAGGAAAACCTCTTGGAAGAACTAAAAGATATACCTCTATGCCTCTTTGATCAGTGTAGTGGACATTTTTGGGTTTGTACCCAGATTCTGTTCAGGTTCCTTGAGAACCTTCTATTCTGCAGAAGTGGCCTCAGTGTCCCTGGCCAGAAGATAGCAGCCCACCCCTTGCCTAAAGACTATAGAAGGCTTCATGGGGCTTCTGGGTGGCTCAGTCAGTTAAGTGCCCAACTCTTGATTTCAGCTCAGGTCATGAACTCATGGTTCATGAGTTCAAGCCCTACATCAGGCTCTGAGCTGACAGTGTGGAGTCTGCTTGAGATTCTCTCTGTCTCCCTTGCTCTCTGCCCCTCCCCAGCCAACATGTGCTCTCTCTCTCGAAGTAAAGAAATAAACTTTAAAAAATAAATAAATAAAAATAAAGACTACATAAGGCCTCAAATGAAGCAGATGTCCTGTGCTCTTCAGGACAAAATTTGCCCTCCTCCTCCAGTGTGGCACCCTCCTCCCCTCCTGGCCACACTAAACCAGGAACAAGGAACAAATCTCACTGCAGCCTGATTGGAGAGGTACTGGCCTTGCCACAAAGAATATTTACTGAAGGAGATTCAAGGCCTGGCTAACCTATCTGGGAGTGGATGTTGAGGGTGCCGGACCTGAGTGGGAGACAGTATACTAACCTGGAGAAGGAAGAGTTTAATATGAAGTACTATTATATCACTCAGGATTTAACACCCTGACAATGGAACCAGTTCTAATGTGCTGTTGAGATGGCTTTTAGAAGTTTATGGGGGAAAATGGCCCACATTAAAAGAAGCGGAGATGCCAGAAATGCCTTGGCAGAGTGTTAAGGATGGCATTTAAAGGCTCAGAGATAAGAACATGTCAGAATGAATCAATTATTTAAAACTCAAGGACCCACTCTGTTCCTTGTGAGGGCCCAAAGGACACTCCTTTCACTTATGCAATGAGGAATGTTCTAGTGAGAGGGACATAGCACTCCCGAGACCTCCTCAGTTGTGATGTCCTCCATTACTGAGGGCTGATGGTTCCAGATGCTGTTATAGAACCATTCTCCTTAATGACAATGGGGATGGAAGGATTCCAGAATAGTAGACGTTGGGGGACAGATCTTAACCACCAGAGACAAGGTGAGCTCACTTACTATAACGTTTGGTCAGGTTGGAATAGTTCATGGTTGGTCAGCTCATTGGAGCAAGCTACAAATGAAACAGGCTGCACTATAGCCCACCGCATGCAAAAGTGTTCTCAAAAGACAGAGGTGAGGAGAAATCCATTTAAAGGTCTGAGTTTCAGGTAGTGTGCCTGGCCACCCGCTAGTATGGAGAGAAAGGGGTAAGGATATCATGGTATCTTGGACAGATACTGTTGGGAAATACCACGTTGTGGGGAGGGACAGTGGGAGCACTCCACCCCAGCATGGAGGAATAGTTTAATACCTACATTGCTTAGAATTGTCACTGCACAGTGATAATAAAAAGTGAACTGAATTTTAGGCATTTTTATTATTGTTTGAAATTGTCTGCCAACAACAGATACCCCTTTTGCCTGCACAGTTGCTGACCATTTTTGCCACTGTCTCCCTAGTTCACCATTGCTCATAGGCTGTGGTGAATAATTTGGTTGGTCGGTCAGAGCTCTGGAAGGAATAAGACCGTGGATGTGACAGCCTGGGGGCCTATAGGAGTGGGCCAAAGTGTGATGCCCGTCAGAGTGGATCCATTGCAGAAGAGGCATTAAACAGCTAAGGACTTGCCCAAAATGTCAGACTTCTATCACCAGCCACCTGGTGCCTGAATAAAGACGGCCAAAATGGAGCCTAGTGGCATAGACTCCCTTTCACCAAGGCTGATTTAGCGATTGCGATTGCGGCTGCTAAATGTGTCTGGTCTATCACTAGCAAGGACTGCCACTGAGCCTGCAATATGGCACTTTCCCTCAACAAGGAAAATCAGTGCCATGGTGGCAAGTTAATTACATTAGATCCCTTCCACCCAGGGAGGAGCAGCCACTCTCCTCACTGGGATTGACACATTTTCTGAGTTTGACTTCTTTGCCTACAATATCTTGGGATCCCACATAACAAAGCCTCACTCTGCATACAAAGGGAACCAATTAACAGCAAAGAAGTCACAGGAAGGGCCAACAGCCACAAGATCTATTGGCCCAACCACAGATGCCATCACCTAAGTACAGCTTGCCTGATAAAGAGGTGGGATGCTTTTAAAAATGCTCTTAAAGATGCAGCAATGGCACCAGCTTAGAGAGGATTCGCTCCAAGTTCAGGCCACTGCCCTTAAGAATGTTATTATACCTTCAACTAACAGCCTTGAATATGGTGCTGTGCGCAGTGGCTTTGTTCACTATCACTTCTGGAGACCCACTTGGAGAATTTATCCTTCTTATCTCTATAAGTATAGGTTCGTTCAGTCTACATATCCTGGCTGCCAGAGAGGAAACGCTTCTGCCTTGGGACACCCTAAGGGTTCTAACAAACTTATAGCTATAGCTGTCACATGGTCATTCCGTGTTCATGCCATTCAAACAAAAGGCAAAAAAAGATGAGTTACTATACTGGCAGGGGCAGGTGTCCGTGTTCATCATGAGGAGATAGAGCTAATGCCATAGAATGGGGCAGGAGAGGTGCCCTTGGGACTCAGAGGACACACTGGGGCAAGGCATGCTACCCTCGTGCTCAGTTTTAACTCAAAATGGGCCAATTGCAGCAGAAATGGCATAAGGGCCTGGGAACCAGGGGCTGAACTAGCAAGGATGAGGGTCTGGGTCACTTCAGTAGGTAAGCCCCCTGGGACCAGAAGAAATGCTTGCTAAGGATGAGACAAACTAGCACAGGTAGAGAAGGGAGATGATGAGTATCACTTATGACCTCCAGACTGACTGTACCAACGGGGCTTTAGCTCACTTCACCAATGCTCTTTCGGTAAGTTCTGCCCAAGAAACGTGACCAGTCTCCGTCTTGAAGGAGCCAAGACAGGATGGAATGAACTTAAAGCGAGACCCAAGTAGATCTGGGTATTAGAATGAGTGGATGGCAGTGGCCACTGTTGGTACTTTACTGGATCCCCTATAATTCTGTAATTCTTCCTGTGTGCCCGTCTCCCATTTTCTGGGCTCTTTTGTTTTTAATGGCTTGCACATGCAACTTTATACAACTGACTTTATACATGTCTTTATACAACAGACTGAGAGCTACTGGAGCCTCTGCCTATACTTGCTGGGAGCCCAAAATACCTGGGAGTTTGTATCCCCTGGAGACGGCTTAACCAGTAACCAATTGGTGAGAATATGAAAGTCAAGCTTCCTTGCCTCAAGTTTCCACAAACTCTGAATGTAATTCATACTCCAGAGCTCCCCATGGGATCATGCTAAGGCTAGTGATATTGCCTGTGGTAGGCAGCATTCTAGGATGGCTGCCAATGACCCACACCCTTGTATAATCTCCCCCCCCCCTCAAGTATATACAGCACCTGTGAATATTGTGGACTATCGCTCCCATGGTCATATTGTATTACATGGCAAGGTGAAGGGATTTTGCAGTTGTAATTAAGGCCCTAAATCAGAGGACTTTGAATTAATATAAAAGGAGATCATCTGAAGTGAGCCTGATCTAATCGGGTGAGCCTTCCAAACAAAGCTTAAGCCTTTCCTGAGAAAGGGAGCCTTAGTGAGGAGGTGACTGCAGTGGTTCAGGCAGGAGTTGATGATGGCCGCTGGGCTAGAGAGAGGGTAAAGGGAAGCGCTCAGTTTACAGATAAACTTTAGAGGCAGAATGATCAGCTTGCTGATAGCTTAGATAGGAATTCTCTCAAGAGCATCCTCATATATCATTAGACAACTCTAATTCAACTAACAGCTGATAATTCACTTTTTGGACAGCTGTAATTAAGAGAACCTTCTTTTCTTTGGTGCACTAAGTCAGCCTCATAGGACTCTGCCATTTGGTCTAGCTCCCATGAAATGTAAGCATCTGACAGTTGATTTTTTTATTACAATGGAAGTACCTGACATTAAGCTTTTGATTGTTGAAGCATCTACTTCAAAGACTACTTTCTCAGGGCCTGGGTGGCTCAGTCGGTTAAGCGTCCAACTTCAGCTCAGGTTATGATCTTGCTTTTCCAAGTTTGAACCCCCATCAGGCTCTATGCTGACAGCTCAGAGCCTGGAGCCTGCTTCGGATTCTGTGTCTCTATCTCTCTCAGCCTCTCCCCCCACTTGTGCTCTCTCTCAGACATAAATAAAAACATTAAAAAGAAATTTAAAGACTACTTTCTCAAATAAACACATTGCCAGCTATAAGACTAAAGAGCCAGACAACCCCACCTCTGAAGTTTCCTTTGTTTTAGAGATCTCTGGCTGACTTAGCTGATCATTTAACCACTTGTTTTTCTTTTTCCACTCTTTAATCCCCATTCTTATGTTTAAAATTCACCAATAAGGAGGCAGGTGCCTGGGTGGCTCAGTCAGTTCAGCATCCGACTTCAGCTCAGTTCATGATCTCACAAGTTGGAGCCCCGTGTCAGGTTTTGTGCTGACAGCTCAGAGCCTGGAGACTGCTTCGGATTCGGTCTCCTTCTCTCTGCCCCTCCCCCATTTATGTTCTGTCTCTCAAAAATAAACATTAAAAAAAATTTTTTTAATTAAAATAAAAAATAAAATTCACCAATAAGGAGCAAAATCCTTCTCTCTGCCCCTCCCCCATTCATGTTCTGTCTGTCTCTCAAAAATAAACATTAAAAAAAATTTTTTTAATTAAAATAAAAAATAAATTCACCAATAAGGAGCAAAATCCTAGGCCCTCAACCCCAATAAAAGCAGAACTCCAGGCCCATGTGTACTCTGTCCCTGAGAATTTTCTGTGTGGCCTTACGTGTGCCAAGGACCCTTCAGGACCTGTGAGAAAAAACCTTGTTTTTCTTTCCAAAATTCCCTGATAGTTGATGCTGAGATGTGTCTTATAATCATAACAAGAATCACAAAGGCCATTCCAGACACAACATTGGCTCTGAAAGGGGAAATGTCCAGTGGGATCTCACCTCTCAGGCCTAGGTGAGTACCCGCAGGCACTGGCTAAATATCAGCCACCACTAACTCAGGTTGTGCCCTTGGCAGGCTCAGCCCTACCCATTTTTTAAACCCATGAAAACCTAGTGTGGTAAGAAATGAGAAGCTCTCCCCAGGGGCAAGTAGTGGGGAAATGGAAATTACTGGTAAACCAAAGGTGAAGAGAGTGCTGGAAGTCTGTGTAAGCCCTGAGCCAAGCCTGCCTACAATTTCCCACCCCCTCACAAACAGATACACTCACTCACTCACCATTTCCAAATATAGCCTGTGTGTCTGATTTGCCTTGTAGGGTTCTCTGCCCCCAAGCAGCTTCCTCACTGGAAATAAAGCTTGGCCCTGAATTCCAGCATGGCAAACCATATCCCAGATTTCCCGGATTTATTCTACTGTCTTTCTTCAGAACTCTTATTATTCCTTGCAATGACTCTACTCTGAGTTTCCCCTGACTTGTGATTTGCAAATGCACCTGCACAGCACTGTTCCCACTGCTCTCAGAATCAGGTTTTCCCTCTTGGAGAGCACTGCTGATTCAGAGCCACCTGGAGTTTGCCACATCCCCATGGACTTGCTGTTTGATTGCACACTTCTTCCTCAGGCTGAGCTGATGCCCCTGGGGTTTCTCCACAGCACTGCCACTTTTTGGTCCTCATTCCCTGATCCTGCTTGTTAGAATGTCCCAGCAGGCCATGCAGCTCGGACTGTGAATTATGACATATGACTGAAAGAATGTTAGAACTCAAAGGAATCTTACAGATCATCTTGCCTGGGGCCTCTCAAACTTTTCTCTGAACCACGCGTCTCAGGAAAAAAACACAAATAGCAGTGAATACCTTCTCTTTACAGACAAGAAAACAAGCTAAGTGCCTCACCAAAGATCTTACAGCCAGTTATGATTAAGAACTAATTACCTGAGGAGCACCCTGGTGGCTTAGTCAGTTGAGCATCCGACTCTTGATTTTGGCTCAGGTCAGGATCCCAGGGTTATGAGATCAAGCCCCACATCAGGCTCTGCATTGAACATGGAGCCTGCTTAGGATTCTCTCTCTCCCTCCACCCCTCACTCACACTCTTTCTCTCTCTAAAATATAAAACCAACAAAAAACTAATTACCTGAAATGTAGTATATAGCATTTATGTATCATTAAGAGTCACATTGATTTGGATCTTTTTTCTGCCAACTTGGGTTTATCACCAACCTATAAGAACTTTGGGGGGGTAGTATGTGCACAATTTAACTTTAAAAACAGCCATTGAGAGGCACCTGGGTTAAGTGTTAAGTGCCACATCTTCTTTATGCATTTGTCAATTGATGGACATTTGGGCTCTTTCCATAATTTGGCTATTGTTGATAGCTCTGCTATAAACATTGGGGTGCGTGTGCCCCTTCAAATCAGCATTTTTGTATCCTTTGAATAAACACCTAGTAGTACAATTGCTGGGTCATAGGGTAGTTCTATTTTTAATTTTTTGAGGAACTTCCATACTGTTTTCCAGAGTGGCTGCACCAGTTTGCATTCCCACCAGCAGTGAAAAGATACCCTCTTCTCTGCATCCTCCCCAACATCTGTTGTTGCCTGAGTTGTTAATGTTAGCCATTCTGGCAGGCGTCAGGTGGTGTCTCATTGTGGTTTTGATTTGTATTTCCCTGATAATGGGTGATGTTGAGCATCTTTTCGTGTGTCGGTTGGCCATCTGGATGTCTTTGGAGAAGTGTCTACTCGTGATTTTTGCCCATTTCTTCACTGGATTATTTGTTCTTTGGGTGTTGAGTTTGATACATTCTTTATAGATTTTGGATGTTAACCCTTTATCTGATATGTCATTTGCAATATCTTCTCCCATTCCATAAGTTGCCTTTTAGTTTTATTTATTGTTTCCTTTGCTCTGCAGAAGCTTCTTATCTTGATGAGGCCCAATAGTTCATTTTTGCTTTTATTCCCCTTGCCTCCAGAGACATGTCAAGTAAGAAGTTGCTGTGGCCAAGATCAAAAAGGTTGTTACCTGTTTTCTCCTCAGGATTTTGATGGTTTCCTGTCTTACATTTAGGTCTTTCACCCACTTTGAGTTTATTTTTGTGTATGGGGTAAGAAAGTGGTCCAGTTTTACTCTTCTGCATGTCAGAACATCAGAACATTTCCCAACATCATTTGTAGAAGAGACTGTCTTTTTTGCATTGGATACTCTTTCCTGCTTTGCCGAAGATTAGTTTGCCGTACATTTGTGGGTCCATTTGTGGGTTCTCTGTTCTATTCCATTGATCCATGTGTGTATTTTTGTGTCACTACCGTGCTGTCTTGATGATTACAGCTTTGTAATACAGCTTAAAGTCTGGAATTGTGATGTCTCCAGCTTTGGTTTTCTTTTCCAACATTACTTTGGCTATTCGGAGTCTTTTCAGGTTCCATGCAAATTTTAGGATTGTTTGTTCTAGATCTGTGAAGAATGCTGGTGTTATTACGATAGAGATTGCATTGAATGTGTAGATTTCTTTGGGTAGTATAGACATTTTAACAATATTTGTGCTTGTAATACATGAGCATAGAATGTTTTTCCATTTCTTTGTGTCTTCTTCAATTTCTTTCATGAGTGTTCTTTAATTTTCAGCATATAGATCTTTTACCTCTTTGGTTAGGTTTATTCCTAGGTATTTTACATAAAAGAGTCTTGAAAAAAGATGGTGGGCACTATATTAAGTCGGCCAGGCCTGCCATAATGGAATATCACAGTCTGGTTGGCTTAAACAACAGAAATATTGTTGTTTAAGATCAACAGAAGGATCAAGGTGCCAGCAAGATTGGTTTCTGCTGAGGCCTCTTTTCCTGGTTTGTGGACAGATGCCTTTCTCTGTGTCCTCACATGGCATTTCCTTGGTGTTTTCACACACAGCCAGAGGGAGATCTCTGGTGTCTCTTACTTTTCTTTCTGTCTTTTTTTAAATGTTTATTTATTGGGGTGCCTCGGTGGCTCAGTCGGTTAAGCGTCCGACTTTGGCTCAGGTCATGATCTCACAGTTCTTGAGTTTGAGCCCCGCATCAGGCTCTGTGCTGACAGCTCAGAGCCTGGAGCCTGCTTCAGATTCTGTGTCTCCCTCTCTCTCTCTGCCCTTCCCCTGCTTGTGCTCTGTCTCTCTGTCTCTTTCTCAAAAATAAATTAATGTTAAAAAAATTTTTTTAATAATAAATGTTTATTTTTGAGAGAGAGAGAGAGAGAGAGCGAGAGAGAGAGCACATGAGCATGCACGCACTCCAGCATGGGAGGTGCAGAGAGCTACGAGGACAGAGGATCCAAAGCAGATTCTGCACTGACAGCAGCGAGCTGCATGTGGGGCTCAAACTCATGAACGGCAAGATCATGACCTGAGCCAAAGTTGGACGCTCAACTGAGTCACCCAGGCGCCCCCTGTTCTTTTTCTTAAAAGGACACCAGTCCTATCAAATTACGGCCTCACCCTTACAACCTCATTTAACCTTTACTACACATTCCTAGAGGCTCTATCCCCAATACAGCCACACTGGAAGTTAGGGCTTCACTAGAATGTGGGAAGGACACAATTCAGTCCATTAAAAGGCACTTCCTCAAGCTTTTCTCAGTATTATGCACCAACTCACTCCTTTGCTTGAAAGTTATTTCATGTGTTTACAGAAGAGACACAACAAAGAATTAGTGTTTGTCAGGGTAACAGCTTTGCCTTTGTGATACAATGTTTATTGTGTGAGTAACCGCTTATCTGTCTCCAGAGAGCAAGCAATACCTGAATTCACCTCCTATTCCATGTAAATGCAACGATGTAAATGCAAGGCAGAAGATTTGGCCACTCTTCATCTTCCTGTCACAACCCACTCTGCACTGATCAAATCAATTATTAACAACTCCCAGCCTTCGTCTTAATTTTGTTCAGGCCTTTGCTGTCACTGGGTAGCTTAGTTTTTTCTTCTCTGGAAATACTGCCAGTTTTCTCCATATAGTTACACTGGCAGCATATATACTAAAACTGGTTCAATAAATTGTTGATATCTGATACAGCAGAAAAGGAAAATATTATGAAAGCCATAGGTAAATGCTGGACTAAATTTCTCCCTTGAACTCTGAAGTTAATGGTAATAATAGTGTTGGTTAATTTTGTTAAACTCTTTAGGTAAAATGCTTTCCTTTATTTTAAAAAAATTTTTAAATGTTTTATTCATTTTTGAGACAGAGAGAGAGAGAGAATTAGTGCGGGAGGGGCAGAGAGAGAGGGAGACACAGAATCTAAAGCAGGCTCCAGGCTCTGAGCTGTCAGCACAGAACCGGACCCGGGGCTCAAACCCACCAACCGTGAAATCATGACCTGAGCTGAAGTTGGACACTTATCCTACTGAGCTACCCAGGCACCCCTATTTTTTTCCATTTATTTTAGTTGCAAAAGCAATATATAATGTTGTTTAAATTAAAAAAAACACCCAGGAGTATAAAGTAAAAAATTAAAATCTTACCCACCTGCCTTATTGTTACCCCACTCACTCATTCTCCCCACTAGGGATAATCGCCTAGTCTGATGTGTTTTTTTTCTAGATCTCTTACTAAACACACACACACACACACACACACGCACGCACACGTACACGTGTACAAATGCACACACACATACACACACTTCCTCTCTTTCTGTGTGTGTTACTTTTAAAATAAAAATTGGATGATACTTTGTATTCATGCGTTTCACTCTTCAATGTATCACAAACAGAGAGATGAAATGAAAATTGCAGGAGACTGATAATTGTTGAATCTGGATAATGGATACATGGAGCTACATTATTCTCTTTATTTCTGGGCTAAAAAAAAAATCACAAATATCCTTCAATGTGAGAAAAAAAAGAAAAGAAAAGAAACGTCATAGAAAAAAAGATCAGATGTAGCAGAGGCAGGGGTAGAGGGTGGAAGACTTGGATGAAAGTATTCAAAAGGTACAATTCCAGGGGCGCCTGGGTGACACTTGAGCGTCTGACTTCGGCTCAGGTCACGATCTTAAGGTCTGTGAGTTCGAGCCCCACGTCGGGCTCTGTGCTGACAGCTCAGAGCCTGGAGCCTGCTTCGGATTCTGTGTCTCCCTCTCTCTCTGCCCCTCCCCTGCTCATGCTCTGTCTCTCTCTCTCTGTCAAAAATAAATAAACATCAAAAAAAAATTTTTTTAAAGGTACAATTCCAGACATAGATAAATTAGTGCTGGGGATGTAATGTACAATATGATTACAGTTAACGCTGCTGTATGGTATATTTGCAAGTTAAGAGAATAAAATCTAAGACTTCTCATCATAAGGGGAAACAAAAACATTTTATTTCTTTCTTTTTGTATATATATGAAATGATGGATACTTATTAAACTTATTGTGGTAATCATTTCACAATATATGTAAGTCAACTCATTATAATATACACCTTAAACTTAAACAGTGCTATATGCCAATTGTATTTCAGTAAAAAATTGAAAAAAATAAAGTTCCATTGTAGAATATCATATATAGAAGGAGACTGCTGATGAGAGAATTGAGTTTTCCGTATACTATGCCAAATTATGTCTAATATCTCCCCTTTCCGCCACCAACTCCCTACCGTAAACCAGGACATACTTCATCACTAAGGTCAATTCCAATCTTTGGAAGACACTGAAGGAGTTTGAACCCAAAAATGTTGAACTTGGTACCATCACATATACACTCTCACACTTCTCATACTTTGCCTGAATTACAGTGACTGGCATTCTTCTGCCTTGCTGCACATTGCTTAATTCTAATCTTGGTCACCTTTCCAGGTCCACAGTCTTTTTAGGATTGGAGACCTGAATTCTTCTCAGTTGTTGACTCCAGTGGTTGATCTCTTTGGCTACCTATTTTTTTAAGTAGGGTCTGTGCCCAACATGGGGCTCGAACTCATGACCCCGAGATCAAGAGTGGCATGCTCTATCGACTGAGCCAGCCAGGCACCCCTGGCACCCCCTGCTTATGTGAATCTCTGATTTCCATTGCCTCCAGAATTCACCTTTGTTTATTCCCCAAGCCTCTTAAAGCACTCCCTACCTTACTTGTGGACTACCTTGAGATCAATCTTGTTGATTTTCCCGATCTCTCAAAAATTTTGTTCTACCTGTTGGTCTGGACTCACTCCCCACCTCCCAGGACATGCCGCATCTGTTCTGCACGGCCTATTCCACCGCGTAGGTCTAGTTCAGGGTCTGCATAATCCCCTGTGGAACTGTGCTCTGTGCCTATAATAAGACTCTTCAAATGCTCAAAAGACCATTTTCTACATACCTGAGAAATTTTCAGACATTTCTAGAAATGGAAAGAAAGTGTAAACAAAGAGTTATTCTGAAGAGAGAGAAGCCAGTAAGAATCAAATTATAACCGTTCAGGTGAAACTGGGAAAGACCTGTACTATGAATAGAGATTATGATGGTGTGAGTAATCTCATGAGGCTAGTTAAAGATGACTTATTTTAGAATAAAGGAAATTGAATAGAGATTAAGGGGTCATATTGTCAATAAATAATAAATTCTACAGGGGCGCCTGGGTGGTTCAGCCGGTTGGGCGTCTGACTTTGGCTCAGGTCATGATCTCACAGCTTGTGAGTTCGAGCCCTGAGTCTGGCTCTGTGCTGACAGCTCGGAGCCTGGAGCCTGCTTCGGATTCTGTGTGTCCCTCTCTCTCTGCCCTTCCCCTGCTCATGCTCTGTCTGTCTCTCTCTCAAGAATAAATAAACATTAAAAAATTTTTTAAATAAAAAAATAATAAATTCTACAAAGTAGAAATCTCTGCCCAAAATAAAATAATAAATAGAAGCTATCAAGAAAAAGAAAACTTTTTAAAAAATCAATTGCTTGGAAATGTTAAATGAAACCTCTAAATAACTCTTAGGTAAAGAAGAAATTAAAACTGAAATTACACAATAAAACTGAAAAATTCTGAAATTATAGATTATTTACAATATAACAACTATGTCACGCTAGTGATCAGAACTTTTAGAATATAGTTTAAAATCCTATTTAGGGAGGAGTGTCTGGGTAGTTCAGTCAGTTAAGTATCTGACTTTGGCTCAGGTCATGATCTCGTGGTTTGTGGGTTCAAGCTCCATGTCTACATCAGGGTCTGTGCTGACAACTCAGAGCCTGGAGCCCACTTCGGATTCTGTGTCTCCCTCTCTCTCTGCCCCTCTACCACGAGCGCACACGTGCATGCTCTCTTTCTCTCTCTCTCTCTCAAAAATAAATAAACATTAAAAAAATCCTATTCAGGGAAAATTCAATGATGTTTAGTAGTTATATTAATAAATACAGAACATGGGTCATTATACATTTATCTCAAGAAACAAAAAAAAAGGGGGGGGGCACCTGGCTGGCTCAGTCAGTAGAGAATGGGACTTTTGATCTCAGGGTTGTGATTTTGAGCCCTATGTTGAGTATGGAGATTACTTAGAAAAAACACAAACAAACAAACAAACAAACAAAAAAGAAGGTAAAATAAAGGAATGTTCTAAGTAGTACACCAAAATCAGAAACTGAAGGAAAACATGGACAGGTTTAACTACAAAACTTATTCTTAAATTTCTAGAGCAAAATACACCATAAATAACAATAAAATGCAAATGACAAACTGGGAAAAATACATGCAACATATGGCAGAAATACATTTAATACATCTAGCATTAGTATATCTTTCAGATCAATAAAAATCAAGAAACACTTCAGTAGAACAATGAATGGGGATTCAACAAAATTTGCAGAAACAGAAGCTAAGATAGTATTACCCAGATAAAAAGATAGTAAATTCACAGACCATCAGAGAAATGCAAATCAAAGAAAAAGAAAATATTTTGAATCTATGAAGCTGAGAAAAATTTAAAGGATCGATTTTGCCCAGAACTAGTATGGGAATGGGAAACTGGCATACCTGTCTACTACTGATAGAAGTGTGAACCGGTGCAAATTTTATTTTGGAAGCTTGATTTTGACAATATGTTTTGTATTTAAAATTTGCATATTAACTTGATGGTCCAAGCAGTATGCTTATCTCTCACACCTGCCAAAATCTCACTGAAGTGATGGAAAATACATCAAGGGAACTTCTTGGGCTGTCTGACTAGATCAGTTGGTAGAGCATGAAACTCTTGATCTCAGGGTTGTAAGTTCGAGCCCCACATTGGGATAGAGATTACTTAAAAATAAAAATTTTGGGGGAGTGCCTGGGTGGCTTACTTGGTTAAGTGTCCAACTTTGGCTCAGGTCATGATCTCACAGTTCATGAGTTCGAGGCCCGCATTGGACTCTGCTGACAACTCAGAGCCTGGTGCCTGCTTTGGATTCTGTGTCTCCCTCTCTCTCTGCTCCTCCCCCGCCTGCACTCTGTCTCTCTCTCTCTTAAAAACAAATAAATATTAAAATTTTTTTAAAAATAAAATAAATTAATTTTTTTTAAGAAAAGGATGTTCTTTGCCTGGTGGGGAAACCATAAACTAAGAAACCTGAAGCCCAAAATAGAGTCCTCATACCCAGCTTTCACCAGTGGTTTCTAGGAAGAACTCAAGTTCACAGTGAGCTGCAAGATGTCCTCTGGAAGGCAAAAATGCCCTGGATTGAGAACCACTAATACAGATATAGACATTAGCATGGCCTTACCTATATCAAGGTCTTAACAATGATCTTTGTGGGATGAGAATACAGAGTTTGACTTCTGATATGTTATTTGAATATATCACACACACACACACACACACACACACACACACACAGTTCCTTACAGTCATTATTACTCTCACTAAAAAAATTCTGAGGAGATAAAAGGATGAGGCACACCATTTTGTACCCATTGAATAAAGCCTCGGAGTAAATAAAACCTGAATATCTTATTCTGAGTTTAGGGGGAAGAATCCAAACTCCAAGTGAGAGAAACTGGACTGGTCAAACCAAACTGCATTTTAGGAGAAGATCAGAAATAACTCCTGAGAAAATATCCTGTGGTATTTCGTGAGAGACTTGTTTTCTGAAGAATTTCAGTGTGAGGTCATCTTTGATATTCACCTTTAACTTGAAGAGTTTTGTACTGTAGGTGAGCTAGGTGATGCTTTACTGAGGAGCCAGTGAGAGGATACATCACTGAGTGTATGTGTTACCCTCTCGTAGATTTACATTTATTTCTCTAGTCTCTTCCTTCGTAGATATGAGGTCTGATACATTTCCAGTGACCTATAGGTTGGACTAGGAATTAGAGAATCGATCAATACAACAAAATGTGTATCAGAACTCTGGAAAACAAAAATCACTCAGCTGGCAGCACCCATGAAAGTAGGCCTCTTTCCAAAAAACAACGCTGGGAAAAAAGAAATCCCATGCTAAAATTTTAATAAATCTCATGTATTACTTTACCATGGTATTATATTTAAAAGGATAACATGCCTCAGAATAAGAAATGACTAGAAATTTAATTTTTTCTGCCTGCTTTTAAATTGATTCACACACCATGAAATTTACCTATTTATTTATTTATTTATTTATTTATTAAGAGAGAGACAGAGGAAGGGGGCACCTGGATGGCTCAGTCAGTTAAGCCACTGACTTTGGTTTAGGTCATGATCTCACAGTTCATGAGTTCCAGCCCCGCGTCAGGCTCTGTGCTGACAGCTCAGAGCCTGGAGCTTGCTTCGGATTCTGTGTCTCCCTCTCTCTCTGCCCCTTCCCTGCTCATGTTCTGTCTCTGTCTCTCCCCAAAATAAATAAACATTAAAAAAGAGAGAGAGAGCACAAGTTGGGGATACGGGCAGAGGGAGAGAGAATCTTCAGCAGGCTCCATGCTCAGCTCAGAGCCTGACCCAGGACTCAATCCTACTACCATAGTATCAGGACCTGAGCCGAGATCAAGAGTCAGGAGCTCAACTGACTGAGCCACCCAGGCACCCTTAAAATTTACCCTTTTATTCTGTACACTGCAGTGGCCTTTAGTATACTTACTATGTTGTGCAGCTAGCCACAGCTGGTAATTCCAGAATATTTGTCACCACCCCCAAAAGAAACCCATATCCAGTAATAATCACTCACCCTCCCCCATATCTCCTGGCAACCACTAATCTACTTTCTGTCTCTATGGATTTGTCTATTTTGAACATTTCATATAAATGAGATCATACAGTATGTGACCTTCTGTTTATGGTTTCTTTCACTTAGTATGATGTTTTCCAGCCTCATCTGTGTTGTAGCATGAGTCAGAACTTCACTTCTTTTAGGGGTGCTTGGATGGCTCAATCAGTTAAGCAATAGACTCTTCATCTCACCTGGGGTTTTGATCTCAAGGTCTTAATCTCAAGGTTGTGAGTTCAGGTCCTGCACTGGGTCCTCCCATTGAGTGTGAAACCTACTGAAAAAAATAAAAAGAACTTCACTTCTTTTGATGTCTGAATAATATTCTATTGTATGGATATGCTACATTTTGTTTAGCATTTATTAGTTGATGGATATTTGGGTTTCTACTTTTTGGCTATTATGAATAACGCTACTATGAACATTTATGTACAAGTTTTTACCTAGATGTATGTTTTCACTTCTTTTGGGTATGTACCTAGCAGTGGAAATCCTAGATCAAATGGTAAGCCTATATTTAACTTTTTGAGGAATTGTGAGACCATTTTCCACAATACCTGCACCATTTTACATTCTCACCAGGGAATGTATGTATGAGGGTTCTAATTCTTCATATCCTCACTAACACTTATTATTTCAATTTTTTACAAAGAAATTTAACCTTAAACCTGTTGGATATGAATTTAAGACGAAATCTGAAAATGTGTGCATTCAAATATTCTTCAGGTATATACCACATTGCTCATAAAGAGACAGGATTTAGAAATAATGAATCCAAGCTAGTTAGAAGAGGTAAGTTAAACCAATCTTCAAACTGACCTTGGGATTACAGATCTGCGTTTGAACTCTGCAAGGTCTGCGACTTGAGAGAAATTGTTAATCTCCTGAAACTCAGTTTTACTTCCCTATTATGGTAATAATTCCTATTTCCAGAATAGAAGCCAGAATTTGGGGTCCTGAATCTTATATGGTTTTGAGGGCCCATGTTTAAGGAAAAGAATAAAAAATTATGAACACAAAATTAGGTATGAATAAGAAAAAATATCATTAACAAAACACAGATGTAAGCAGTTGGAAAATACCACAACACCATGAGATTCAGGAAAATAACACGATATTTTATTAACTACCTGATACACCTCTAATATATGTTCTCTCCATGTTTAGTCTTCATTTTCTCTTAAAACCGCTTTGTGTGATATAAATGTTGTAGTGCCATTTTCAGTAGTGAGAAAAAGGAAAATAATGTAGTCTTCCAGCTTGGTTGGATAATTTTTTTATTATTGATAGTTGAGATATTGAAATAATGTGAATTTAAACCTATATATTACTATTTGAAGCTCTATTACAGGTTTGTGTCCTACAAACAGAAATTCTGGTAAATATTGGTGCTGAGCACAATAGAAAACATTTATTTATTTATTTATCCATTTATTCACAATTTTTTATTAAAATTTTGTTTAATGTTTATTTATCTTTGAGAAAGAGAGAGACAGAGTGGGAGTGGGAGAGGGGCAGAGAGAAGGGAAGACACAGAATCTGAAGCAGGCTCCAGCCTCTGGGTTGTCAGCACAGAGCCTGATGCGGGGCTCGAACCCATGAACTGTGGGATCATGACCTGAGCCAAAGTCAGATGCTCAACTGACTGAGCCACCCATGCACCCTGGAAACATTTAAATCATGATGCAACTTCTCAGCATATACACTAGACACAGAAATGGCTGTTAAATACAAAAATTTATGACACAAATTCAAATTAAATGTATCCCCAATTCAAGATCCCCACAGTCACATCCTAAAATTGCCCACAGCCCTTTGAACACCACCCTAAAGGAGAAGGGAAGTGGAAGAGGGAAATGAAGTTGAATCCATGGTCTTAACCAATTGCCATTAAAATACATTTTATAAATTTTAACCAAAACATACAGCCATGCAAAGACACTGCTGCAGCCTCTTTCAGGATCTTGGGAGGGGTCAGGCAAATGAGAATCTTGAAACTTACATTTTTTTTTTTTTAAGTTTATTTAGTTTTGAGAAAGAGAGAGCAAGTAGGAGAGGGGCGGATAGAGAGCAAGAGAGAGGATCCCAAGCAGGCTCCACACTGTCAGTGCAGTCTGACATGGGGCTTCAACTCAGGAATAGTGAAATCACGACCTGAGCCGAAATCAAGATCCCAACACTTAACTGTCTGAACCACCCAGGCACCCCCTGAAACTTATATTTCACTGGCTTTGTGCTAACCCTGCCCCTGCCTATTTCATAGAATAGCTGTGAAGGTGAGTGAGATAACATGTTAACTATTTACTTGTGTTCTGCACAGAACTTTACAGAGTTCCAATCCCACCAGAATACCACATTTTTTAATGTCATAAAATTGGTGCATCTCAGTGGGTATATCTTTTCTTGTTGGAAAAACAAGAGAAATCATCCTTTTCCCCCCCCTGCATACTATATAAAGCTATAATAGAAATAGAACACACTATGAACATGATCACTTCTATTTTTTTCTCTGATAGGCAGTTTAGTATATGATATGAACCAAAAAATCATATGGAAATAATTTCTTTAAAGGTTATATTAATGTAATAAAGGGTGATGACAATACCTACAATATCTAGAATTCTGCATAAATATACCCAAGTACTATTGTTTAAAAAGAAAAGATTGCCTATGTGAATTTTTTTCCTCCAAATGTTTTCAGATAAGAGAGTTCTGCATTTCTAATTTCTTTTTAACATTTATTTATTTTTGAGAGACAGAGAGAGACAGAGTGTGAGCGGGGAGGGGCAGAGAGGGAGACACAGAATCGGAAGCAGGCTCCAGGCTCTGAGCTGTCAGCACAGAGCCCGATGAGGGGCTCAGACTCACAGAGTGTGAGATCATGAGCCAGCTTAGCACCCAGGCGCCCTGAGAGTTCTGCATTTCTAAAGAAAAGACAGATTAAGATTTTGATTGAGATTTTTCAATAGAACAAGAAAAATTGTGCAGGATGTGTGAGTCTTTCTCTTAGACTGACTGACCTTGATTCTGAGTGTATGGGCACAAGCCCTAGGGTGGGGTGGGAGTGCTGGAGTGACGGCACTGCTATAATTAGAGAGTGGGAAGTATAGAATTTTTCAAGTACGGAAGGCTGGTTTCCTCAGTCCTGATGCAGGGATCGCTCTGTACAGTACTGTGTGCATAGCTGCCCTCTACTGGATGGAATGACAATTTGCCCAAGTTCATTGAAACTGGAATTCATTTACTAACATTTAACAAATATGACTTTCTTAAATATTGTGTTGAGTTTCAGGGATATAGATATGGGGAAAACAGTACCTTCCCTCAAATCACTCATGGAAAGTTGGGGGCGACTCTAAGAAAATCAGTGATTGCACTATAATAGTGGTAGGCATAAATACTATCAGATAATAGAGAAAATACTATTTATACTCCACTTTAGTTTATTATCTAGTATGACCCCTGTTTTAGACCTCATCTGACAAAATTATGCAAGACATTCTGTAATTTTTACCTTAGGAGTGAGGATGACAGATAAAAACACACACAGTTTGAATTTCAGACGGAGATTACATGGAACATACTTCTATCATTGTTTCTTTTGCAGGTAAACATCTTTCAAAACCAAAAGATTTAGAATTAAGTATAAAAGTATTTAAGAAAATTTTGGCTTTTTAATATGTCTGAGTAATCTTAGGAGTTTAGTTGAAATTGTATAGCTAAAATAATCTATATAGGCTATAATTTTAAGGTTAAATTTTAAGCTTACAGTATTGGAACCATGAAAAAAAATCTCAAGAATCACTATATTTATGCTTAATTTTTTTGCATTATAAAAATTATTCAATACTTAGGAAAGTTTGTTCGTTGGACAACTAATACATAGAAAAAGAGCACTGACTTCATTAAATTTATAAGTGCAATTCAAAAAATAAGTTCAATTATCTAAGTTTATAAATGGGACCAAATATTTAGCAAGTGCCTTTGAAAGTAATTATTATAGCTTAATACATTTATAAATCAAATAATAGGATTTGCAAGGTGGATTTAAAAGCTTAAGGAAGAAACGAATTTTAAAATGTGTAACCTTAATAAATAGCACAATAATTTTACAAAAGCAAGGGACCCTAGAGTAATCATTTCTGGGCATAAAAGCAATCCTCAAGGAAGCCAAATGCATACATTGAAACCATTCATTCATTTGATAAATATTAATGGAACATTTACTACCTGTATAGTGTCTGAAGACACAGTAGTTAACAAAACAAACAGGAATAGTCTCGCTTTTGTAGATAAAGCATGGTGTTTGAGAGGATATGAGAATTATGGATTTTAGTTCAAGTCAGAAGACAACAGTCAATAGGTAGAAGGAGGGGGAAATTCTTCTACAAATGAAGTAGCTGAGAGTTCCTATATGGAGCCCAAGGAAAGATCGTGTAATATGGAAGGAGGAGGTACAAGTCAGATTTTAGATTCAAGGGGAGTGTGTATATTTAAAAGAAAAACTGATAGAAGAAACAGATATAATTTTAGAGAACATCTTCTTTGTACCTGGAAAACTCAGAAAATATAGACAAGCCCAGGGATGAAAGATGAGATTATAAGTCAATAGACTGTGATAAAAAGGAAGTAGGTAGAAACAGAAACTGAATTAGGTGCAGAATGGCAGAGTTAGAAAAATCCTTGCTTTGGGAAAATCACCATAAAAATTGATTCAGACAAAAAAAATCAATGGATATTAAAATTATTCAGTGAAAGTTTGATGGAAACAGCAAATATACACAGTCTCAAGATATTTCCTAACAAATCACATATTAATTGTAAAGTGAAAAAGTAACTTTATAGTGGAGAAATCTGGTGGACACTATCTTGAGTGATCAAAGTTAAAATTACCAGTTAACAGGACAAATGGGCATAATGTTCTTCCTGGTGTGATAAATTGAGAAGGACCAACATCATGCATGTGGTGTTCCCGCCAAAAATGAATAACCTGATTCTAATTATAGCAAACCCAGGTAGAGAGACACTCTGCAAAACAACTGGTCTACACTCTTCAAAAATATCAAAGTCATGAAATACAAAGCAGAGTTGAGAAGATTTCTAGGTTTAAGGAAACCAAAGAGACACCACAACTAAATGTAATGTGTGGTTACGGATCGGCTCCTGTATTTAAGCATGAGTGGAATAAATGATGGATTTTGAATATGGGCTATATTGTAAGAAAATAGTATTGTAACAAGGTTCAATTCCCTAAATTTAATCACTGGACTATGGGTTATATAAGAAAAATTCCTCGCTTTGAGCAGATAGAAGCTGAAAGATAAGTCATGACATATGTAATTATTCTCACGTGTCTCAGCAATAGTAAAAATAACATATGATACATACTGAGAGAGAAAGAGGGGATAATGGATTCAAGGATAGATATCCTATTAAAGCAAATCTATCAAAATGTTAATAATTGGTGAATCCAGGTGAATATACATAGAAGTTCATGTGTTCTTGAGATATTTCTGAGTTTTGAAACAGCTTTTCAAAATAAAAAATTCAAGGTGCGCCTGGGTGGCTCAGTTGGTCAAGTGTCCGACTTCAGCTCAGGTCATGATCTCATGGTTCATGAGTTGGAGCCCCACATCGTGCTGTGTGCTGACAGCTCAGAGCCTGGAGCCTGCTTTGGATTCTGTGTCTCCCTCTGTCTCTGCCCCTCCCCTCCTCTCTCTCTCTCTCTCTCTCTCTCAAAAATAAATACATTAAAATTTTTTGATTCAAAATAGAAAATCAAAAAAAATAAAACAAAAACTGAATTCATGACAAGTAGAACAAACTTGAAAAGATCTCACAGATTACAGAAAAAAGGGACAAAGGAAAAATGATAAACAGGAAGCTAACAAAAATGAAGGACAAAGAACAAAAAAATTTGCATATCTGTTTTCCTGAAGAAGCAGGAAGAACAACTGTTATATTACGTATGCTATAATGAATGCTGTTATAGAAAAAGAAAATTGCTAATTGCAGGAAAGCCAGTCTGCAGGCAAAAGGGTCGATCAATTACCAGCCAAAATTAAGTTTTAAAAGACCAATATTCAAACAATTTGAAAGATGTAAAAATACAGAATTAATTCTGGATAACAGTTTTAACTATAATTAAAAACAGAAGAAAGCAATAATTATTGAAAATGAAAAATATAATAAATTAATTAACAAATAAACTCTGGGTCTAAAATTCCAGGTGATATCAACAACTGGTATGAAAATTATGTTAACCTCCTTAACTAATGATTAAGGAAATCAATAGGTACTGTTTCTTTTGATACTATTTCATTAAAGAGTATAGGTTTTATTATTGCTTAGTTAACAAAGGTATTTATACCTGCCAAAAAACTAGAGGAAAACAAGAAAATATAGTCCATGTATCAAAAGATATGATGGGGCACCTGGGTGGCTCAGTCAGTTAAGCGGCCGACTTCGGCTCAGGTCATGATCTCACAGTCCGTGAGTTCGAGCCCCGTGTCGGGCTCTGTGCTGACAGCTCAGAGACTGGAGCCTGCTTCAGATTCTGTGTCTCCCTCTCTCTCTGACCCTCCCTCATTAATGCTCTGTCTCTCTCTGTCTCAAAAATAAATAAACATTAAAAAAATAAAAATTAAAAAAAAGATATGAAATAAAAGAAACAGCAAAGATGCATGAAAAGTAGTATAAAATGAGATGACTAATGTCAGTTATACCTGTAAAGGGTTTGCACTACTATTTATTTATTTATTTATTGTGCATGAATGATGGAGGGGCAGAGAGAGGAAGAGAAAGAGAATCCTAAGCAGGCTCCATGCTGCCTGCACAGAGCCCGATGCAGGACTCCAACTCACAAAACTGTGAGATCATGACCTGAGCTGAAACCAAGAGTCAGATGCTTAACTGATTGTGCCATCCAGGCACCCCTGTTTTATTTATTTTTTAATGCTTTGATACAATTTTAACGTTAGGAATCTATTTTACATATATATTTACACATTTGTCAAAAGACAAATAGACACAAATCCCTGCTTGGGATTCTCTCTCTCCTTCTCTCTCTGCCCCTCCCTTCCTCTCCAAATTAATAAAATAAACTTAAAAAAAATATGATACTCTTTGTTAACTAACTTGAATTAAAATAAAAACTTAAGCAATCTATCAAAGTAATATCAACATTCTTCACAGAGCTAGAACATACAATCCTAAAATTTGTATGGAACCAGAAAAGACCCCGAATAGCTAAAACAATCTTGAAAAGAAAACCAAAGCTGGAGGCGTCACAATCCCGGACTTCAAGCTGTATTACAAAGCTGTAATCATCAAGACAGTATGGTACTGGCACAGAAACAGACACTCAGGTCAATGGAACAGAAGAGAGAACCAAGAAATGGACCCACAAATATATGGCCAACTAATCTTTGACAAAGCAGGAAAGAGTATCCAATGGAATAAAGATAGTCTCTTCAGCAAATGGTGCTGGGAAAACTGGACAGCAACATGCAGAAAAATGAACCTGGACCACTTTCTTACACCATACACAAAAATAAACTCAAAATGGATGAAAGATAGGAAACCATCAAAAGCCTCGAGGAGAAAGCAGGCAAAAACCTCTTTGACCTCAGTCTCAGCAACTTCTTACTCAACACGTCTCCAGAGGCAAAGGAAACCAAAGCAAAAATGAACTATTGGGACCCCATCAAAATAAAAAATCTTCTGCACAGAGAAGGAAACAATCAGCAAAACTAAAAGACAACTGATGGAATGGGAGAAGATATATCAGATAAAGGGTTAGTATCCAAAATCTATAAAGAACTTATCAAACTCAACACCCAAAAGACAAATAATCCAATGAAGAAATGGGCAAAAGACATGAATAGACACTTCTCTAAAGAAGATATCCGGATGGCCAACCGACACATGAAAAAATGCTTCACATCACTCATCATCAGGGAAATACAAATCAAAACCACCATGAGATACCACCTCACACCTGTCAGAATGGCTAACATGAACAACTCAGGCAACAACAGATGTTGGTGAGGATGTGGAGAAAGAAGAACCCTTTTGCACTGCTGGTGGAATGCAAACTGGTGCCAGACACTCTGGAAAACAGTATGGAGGTTCTTCAAAAAATTAAAAATAGAACTACCCTATGACCCAACAATTGCACTACTAGGTATTTATGCAAGGGATACAGATGTGCTGATTTGAAGGGGCACATGCACCCCAGTGTTTATAGCAGTGCTATTGACAAAAACCAAAGTATGGAAAGAGCCCAAATGTCTATCAACGGGTGAATGGATAAAGAAGATGTGGTATATACACACACACACACACACACACACACACACGCACACACACACACAATGGAATATTACTCGGCAGTTAAAAATAATGAAATGTTGCCATTTGCAACAACGTGGATAGAACTAGAGTGTATTATGCTAAGTGAAATCAGTCAGAGAAAGACAAATATCATATGATTTCACTCATATGAAGAATTGAAGATACAAAACAGATGAATATAAGGGAAGGGGAGCAAAAAGAATATAAAAACAGGGAGGGGGACAAAGCATAAGAGACTCTCAAATATAGAGAACAAACAGAGGGTTGCCAGAGGGGTCGTGGGAAGGGGAATGGGCTAAGTGGGTAAGGGGCATTAAGGAATCTCTCCTGAAATCATTGTTGCACTATATGCTTACTTGGATGTAAATTAAAAAAATAAATAAATTATTTAAAAAATGAAAAGAAAAACTTTAAAATGTTATAAAGAGATTCATCCTATATTGATAAAAGATCTAATACACATGAAAATATAATCCTCATAAAGCTTTATGTACCAAATAATATAGTTCTACATATATGAGGAAAAAACAGCCATAAATTTAAGGAGAAATTGATTGAAACATATTTCTCTGGGTGCACGATTCTCTGATTTCTTGGAAAGTTTAAAAGACAAACATTAAGTAGATTAAAAAAATCACAATTTTGACAGTCTGACTAATGTGAGTAGTAAGACAGATATGTGTATGCTACATTTTATGCACTGTAGAAAATAGCAATAGAAACTTTATTAATATCACACATTTTAGGCTACATAACCCCCCCCCAATATATTCCCCAAAGCAAAATTGCACAGATCACATTTTCTGATTGTATTGTAATTAAATTGGGAAATAAGAATAGAAAAAAACAACATCTAAATCACTTAGAAATTAAAAAGGCTTGGGGCGCCCGGGTGGCTCAGTTGGTTAAGCATCCGACTTCACGATCTCGCGGTTCATGAGTTCGAGCCCCGGGTCGGGCTCAGGGCTGATGGCTCAGAGCCTGGAGCCTGCTTCCGATTCTGTGTCTCCCTCTCTCCCTGCCCCTCCCCCGTTCATGCTCTGTCTCTCTGTCTCAAAAATAAATAAAAAATAAATAAATAAAAAGCCTTTTCCAAAATAACTCTTGTCCTGAAGAGGAAATTAAAAATGTAAATACGTATTCTTTAGAAAATAATAATGGAAATACCAAATATAGAAAGCCATAGGATGAAGCCAATGTTTTCTTCATATGCAAAAGATGAAAATAAACTAACCAAACTAAGAAGTTAACAGTAAATGAAGTACAGGTGTATCTAAGAAAATGATACGAAATAAAATAGAAATCAATTTTCTAGATAATGGTAAATAAATGGTAAATTTTTTTTCTTCAGAATTTCAAAAAGGAAGCAAAAATGGGAATAGAAGAAATAGAAATTGATGTTGTAGGTTTGGTATCATTATATAGAGTTGCTCACAAGATAATTCTTCTGTTCAGTTTCATCATGGCATTTTACTTTTGACCTTTCTATACAGAGAACAAACTAGTGGTTGCCAGAGGGGAGGGAAGTGGGGGGAGAGGCTACATAGTTGAAGTTGATTAAGAGGTATAAACTTCTGGTTATAAAATAAATCACAAGAATGAAAAGTATAGCACAGGATATGTAGTCAATAATATTATAATAACTTTGAATGGTGACAGATGGTAACTATGCTTACTGTGGTGAGCATTTCATAACGCATAAAATTGGCAAATCAGTATGTTGTACACTGGAAGCTAATACATGTCAACTATACTTCAACTTTAAAAAATAACACCTATTTTCTTCCCTACTAATGACATATGTCCATTGTAAGAAATTTGGAAGTTACAGAAAAGCACAAAAAAGAAAATAAAAATCACCTGTAATCCTGCAGCACACTTTCTTGGGAAACACTTTTTTTGCTTTTCTGTATACTTTAACCGTGTAAATATGCATCCCTAGAATGAGTTTAGTTTTGCCTATTTTTGGCCTGTATATAAATGGCAACACACAATATGTATTATTTTCTGACTGACCTCCTTCCCTTACCATTGTGTATTTCATTCATGTTGTTGCATCTAACTATAGTTTATTGTTTTCACTGCTGTTAATGAAATGATGGATGCTGCTAATGAAAGGTGGATGAATATGCCACTGTTTGATTTGATAGATATTTGGGTTGTTTCCAATATTTGGCTATTATGAATAGTGTTGGTATGAAATTCTTACACATGTCCTTGGGTGCAAATTCCTAGGAGTACAATTGCTGGGTACCTTAACTCTTAAGTGTAAAAGGAAGGATAAGGAAGACACCTGGCTGTCTCAGTCAGTAGAGCTTGCAACGCCTGATCTCAGGGTCATGAGTTTGAGCCCCTCCTTGTGTGTAGACATTACTTAAAAAAATAAAAACAAACGTAAGGATAAGGGTCAATGAAGGAGAAAATGAGAAGTAGGTCAATTATGAACTTTTGTTTATTGTCAAAATAGAGTATAAAAAGAGCAATAAAATTTTATTTCACAAATGGAGCAAAACTGGAACTTAAAATAATCTCTTGAAATACCAATGTTTTATAGGCACATAAACATAAAGCAGTTCTTACCACTTTGGGGAGTGTCACACATCTGAGAATCTGATAAAAATACAGAACCTTTTCTCACTAAACTGAACTTAAACATTTTCATTTTCATATCACTTTAGTGTATTCACAGATCCCTGAAACTCCCCTTTCAATTTAAGGTAAGACCTTCAATCCAAGGAACAAAAACCTTGCTGTATACTGATTTTTTTTATTTTTATTTTTTATAATTTTTTTTAACGTTTATTTATTTTTGAGACAGAGAGAGACAGAGCATGAACGGGGGAGGGTCACAGAGAGAGGGAGACACAGAATCCGAAACGGGCTGCAGGCTCTGAGCTGTCAGCTCAGAGCCCCACGCGGGGCTCGAACTCACGGAGTGTGAGATCGTGACCTGAGCCGAAGTCGGCCGCTCAACCGACTGAGCCACCCAGGCGCCCCTATACTGATTTTTTTAAAAAAAATATCTATCTCATGACATGCTACATTCCAGTTTCAAAATACATTTAAAATTTGCCTTAAATTAAGTGGCTATTGGGAAATGAAATGTTGTACCATTTGGCTTCCTTGTCCCAACATCTTTACCCATGAACGTGCAGGATGCTTCAAGCATGGACTGCAAAACTAAATCCAAGTTCCTCTACTGGAGTACCTGTATTCTGTGATCTACATAACCCTTGAATCAGGACTGTTAAGAGGCCATGCTACAAAGACATAATTTAGATCCTCCAAACTTGTGATGTGTTTGCCACCTCCAGGCTCAAGTTCTAGCTAAAGGCAGCTGGCCATTACCTGTGGAACATATATAAAGTCCTTCCAAAATTTTTAAATTATAAAGTGAACAAAAAAAAATGTACCAGAATGGCTGTTTCAGTAGAGCTGAGGATACCTGGAGGCTTACTTAAGCAAGGCCCATTCTGTTCAGTTTATGGAAGAAAACCCAGCTCTCCATCTGAGTCGAAAGGATGTCAGTAGCAAACACATTACATTCACGTAGTCATTCAACACACGTTTGTTGAGAGCCTATCATGTGCAAACGGAGTATGCACTGAGCACACGTTTCACGTTGGGACACCGAACTAGTCTACAAAGTCCACGTCCACCCAGTCCGCCATCCCCTCGCTCTTCAGGCCTTCCCCAATAGGACCTCTTGCTCCACCCAATGCGCACGTGCAGAAGCGACCGCCTCCGCGGACGGACGCCTCCGCGTGCGCACGTGCCTGCGAGCACCGCTTGTTCCTGAAGTTTCTTGGCAAGCAAGTGCCAGGAGTTTTGTTTCGCTGTGAAGAGTTCGATTCTGAGGAACTGACTGGACGACGAAGGCTGCCTAAGGTTTGTGGGGAATGAGGTGGCGACCGTTTAGAAGCTGGCAAGGTTCTTGGTGAATTAGGGAAAGCATGTTAATCATCATGAAGTTCAGGGATTCTTAACTTGAGCCCAAAGGTGGGCCTCCGCCGGCCAGGTTACTGGCTAAATATTAGCTTCCCTTGGATGAGCTACTTCCCACGCTCGCGCGTCCTTCGCCCCCGTGCAGAGGTATCCCGACACCACGGAGATTCAGGTACCGGTAACCGGGAGGGGAAACCCCACAGTTTGGACGGATCCCCGACCTCTTGATTCTCAGTTGCCACAAGGTCGAAGGGAGCAGTGCGAATGCTGTGTGCCTCGCACGGGGCCAGGCGCCAGGGTTGGATTAGCCTCCGTGCGGTTTCCCTGGGGGCGGGGCGGGACCGCGGCGGGGCTTCAGGATCCGGGAGGGCGGGGGTGGGGGTTGCCGCCCTCTCCCGCCGCAACTTGGCACCCACGCACAGCCCAGCGACTCCCGAGCTTGGAGGCGGGGAACGCCGCCCCGGTGACGGCTGCTCTCGCGAAGTCGCGAGGCGCTGAGCCGCCCGGGCCACCCGGGGCATCCGCGCGCCGCATCGCGGCGGAGCAGAGCCCGCGCGCTCGGACGATGCCCGCCGGCGCTGGCCGCCCGCTGTCTCGCTGCAGGAGCCCGTGGAGCTCGGGTTGGCGAGGGCGGCTCGGGAGGCGGGCGTGCAGGGTGAGCCCGAGGTGAGCATCCCCCGACGGCAGATCGGGCTGGCGGGCGGGCGGACCTTCGCGCCCGGGGAGGCGGCCGCCGCGTGTCCGAGGCGCTTTGGCCGTTGTAAGGGCTGAGTGGAGGCTTTGCGAGACTGCTTCGCTTTGATCATTCTTGGCTTCTTGGTTCAGTTCTTTGAACGTACTGAAACTTTTCGGGTCCCACCCTGGCGTGGGTGCAGAAAAAGCCTCCTGACCTCAGGTAGTTTAGTATGAGCCACTGCCTAAGCCCATTCCTACTCCAGTCTTTTAAGGCAGTTTCCATCGTTTCCGCTCTGGGGTTGAATTTATTTGGAATGCTCGGTTTGAGGTACACGGCCGCCCTGGTGGCTGTGTGGAAAGCAGTTTAGTAAGGATGGCACAGAAAGTGGAAAGGTCGACAGTTCCTGGGCTTTTCCAGTGTACTGGACAGTTCCAGTGCTCCTCAAGTTTTAAAAATTGTGGGCTCCAAGTGCAATGTAAAGCACCCCAACACGTAAGTGCAATGCTTGCCTTTTGGGGTGACAGATGAGTGTGGGACTATTTCAAAATATAAAGTGGAAGTGACACAAAATTGTAATTCGCTTATTTAAGTTTTTGAATTTGTTTTTTTGTCACTTATGTGCCAAGCGTGTATGTGTGGAGGTACCAATAGAAATGGTACAAGCTTTAAGAAAAGTGTCATTGAATTCACATTTTAGAAAATATATTAGGTAATCTAAAAAGGTTTTAGACTTCATTCAAAATATGTCAGTGTTCATTGGAAAGGAGGACATTTTAACAGAAGAGGCCAAGGGAACTGGAGGACTGAAATCAGTATTTATAGGTATTTTCAGTGCTTTGTCATTGCTCATTTTCTTAAAAGCTTCTAATTTAAACACACACATAGAAAACTGTCTTTATCTTATTCCCCAGATATTTTAAAATCTGAGTCTAATCATAAAGATGTCAAAATTTTGGAGACCGTGCCTAAATGTCTTGAAAACCTATGCGTATTTTCTTTTTAAAAATTTATTGAAGAATTTGGGGCGCCTGGCTGGTTCAATCAAAAGAGCATCTAACTCTTGATCTCAGGGTCATGAGTGTGAGCCTCACGTTGGGTGTAGAGAGATTACTTTTTATAAATAAATAAATAAAACTTTTAAAAAATTATTGAAGAATTCGTATGACTAGGGGAAAATTGCAATTATCTTTAGAGGTTAGTTGTTAATCAACAGGAAAAATAAGCATAAGTTTTATTTAAATTTTCTGGAAATTTAACACTAGTGATAATTTTAGTGTGTATTTCAGCCTCATTTTATTTTTATAGTTTACTACATTAAAAAGGTTTTATCATTTTGCAGTATATACATATGAAATCATTATATTGCACACCCGAAACTAATAAATGTTATATATCAGTTATGTTTACATTTTTAAAATGCTTTCTACAACCAGTAAAATATAATTAGACTACTTTTGTTAATAAAATATATTATAATGGTACTTGTACTCAATTGCAAGTGACTTAAGGATTACCTTTTCTCTCAGTATAACAGCTACTAAGGCACTTTTAAGTTATAGAGTTATTTTTTATTATACTTAAACATGATATAGTTTACCTGGATTACAAAATTTTTAAATTAGGGATAACAATCACCGTTTTTACAATACCTGAAGATTAATTTTAGAAAATTGGCAATTCTGATTTTTGGTAAATGTGTTGCTTTGGTCAGCTTTTGCTATGTTCCTATTTTTTATTTATTTGTAAATGTCTTTGCTTTGAAGAAGAATGCTTTAAGGAATATGAAGTGCCTGCTTGTTATCCCGTTAGATGTGATGGAATCTGATTAACTGCAAACCCTAAATGTGTTGCACAGTTGGGATTAATTTTCCTTTAACCCTTACCTTTTTCCATTCATATTTGTTACGTACTTTTATCAAAAAGGAACTTTTTGGTTTAAAAAATATTTCCAGAATACCAGTGTTTTATTCATTGATTTTTTGTGTGTTTATAAGTGATATTCTAGGCTGATTTGTTTTTACTTTGTGATATTTTCAGTTATATGAAGTTAGTCCAGAGGTAGGCTTAGATTGTCAAAAAATAACTTTTTAAAAATAGCTCTATTTTACAAGGTGAAGTAAAGATGCATAGTAAGCTGAACAAACTTAAGAGAATTTTTGAAAATTTACACAAAAGTAAAAAATATAGTAGAAAAAAATTAAAGAAAAATATTTTTATTAAATGAAAATAAAGATGAATTTTTTCTCTTTCTGCTGAATTCTGTGGTTCAGGTTGTGCAGATTGTTGTGTTAATCCTCAGATCAGTTTTCTAAGTGTGCAGGATGGTTTAGTGTTCGTCTGGCTGTATTTCATGGACCCGAGACCCACAAAAAAACTTCCATGCTGTTCCACCATCTAGGCTCCACCCCCCCAAACTTAAGAGAATTTTAAACTCATTAATAGAGTAAATTTGATGATTGCTTTAATGAGCAATTTTGCCTGTTTAAGATAGTCTCTGAAGTCTGGTAGCAACTCTATATCCTTGGAATGTATAATCCACATAATGCAAAGCCTTTGTAATTACTGCCCTGTGAAACTAACGATAGTTAGTTGCTCCTGAGAGTCTGTCTTTAATTACCACAGCTGAGACTTTGGCAAAGCTGCAGCTGCTGCTGTCATTAGTATGGCTGTGGATATATGTGAACAATTAAATCCTTATCAGAACATCATTTTCATATTGGATGGCTTTGGTAGTGCTTATTAGACCCTATATATATAAAGCCATTTTGATTTTTAAGTGTTTCTGACAAGTTTAACCTACTGTAACTCAACTTGAGGATATGGAGGACAAGGTCGCAAGAGAGAAAATCACTGACTTGAGTATCTAGCTTCTCAGGATACAATCTGAAACTGGCGCACACACCTCGAGTTGGGGGGCATACTTACTTTTTGCCAGTGAAGGTAAAACTTAATTTCTTTTTCACTTTTATAAGCATAAGCTTGTTAGCACTGCTGTGTTTATAGGTTGAACAGCAAAACTGCAAAGTGTGTGTGTGAGAGAGAGAAAAGGAGGGGAATGAATAAATGGCATTTTTGTATATTAAATCAGCAGAAACCATTGTAATCCTCTTGTCTAGAGGTTCTTAATTTAGGACACATGGACTTTGGTGATTACTTGAAGCCCCTGATTGTTTGCAAAAAAAAATGTGTGGATTGTGATAATTTTTGCTGAGGAAAATATATAACTTCATCAGACTCTAAAAGATTTAGAGTTTTAAATTTGTTTTGCCAAAACAAATTTAGCAATAATAAACTTGAAGTAGTTGTACAGGAACATGTTCCCAGTTTATAAAGCGTAATAGCTGGATATTAGCAGAACTGGGATTCAGACCTAGGTTTTGACTGCCAGTCCTTTGCTGCTTTCGTTAGTCTATAGTTATTGGACCTTGTAGTGGCCTCTTTTTTGATAAGCCAGTGTTCTATACTCTGTGGCTTACAAGTAAAGCTTTTAGAGGGACATTTCAAGTTCATGTAAGCATTTTAATGACAGGTCTTAGCAGAAACTATGAGCAAAAAATGAAATGAAGGAAGACATGAACAAATATTTCCTAATATCAGTAGATGAAAACATTGCCATAATTTTGTACCATTAGTATAAAAGAACAAATCCTGGGGCACCTGGGTGATTCAGTCAGTTGAGTGTCCAACTCTTGATTTCTACTCAGGTCCTCATCCCAGGGTCATGGTCTGTGCTGAGTGTGGAGCCTCCTTGGGATTCTCTGTCTCTGTCTCTCTCTCTCTCTCTCTCTCTCCCTCTCTCTCTCCCTCTCTCTCTCTCTCTCTCTCTCTCTCTCTCTCTCTCCCTCCCTCTCTCTCTCTCTCTCTCCCTCCCTCTCTCTCTCTCTCTCTCTCAAATAAAATAAAAAATAAATAAATAAAAGAACAAATTCAAAAGGGACTGAGCTTTTATAAAATCAAATTCTTTGCTAGTAGAATTACATATCATAATTGTGGTCAGGAAAGTCTGTAAGCCCTTTGACCTTGGATTTATGCTTTCTTTTTTTTAAGTTTCCTTAAAATTTTTTTTAAATGTTTATTTATTTTTGAGAGAGAGATAGAGCACAAGCAGGGGAGGGGCAGAGAAGGAGGGAGACACAGAACCCAAAGCAGGCTCCGGGCTCTAAGCTGTCAGCACAGAGCCTGATGTGGCTGACACATCTGTGACATCAGGATCTGAGCCACCCAGGTGCACCATTTTAAGTTTCTATTCAAATTTCAGTTAGCTAACACACAGTGCAACACCATTTTCAGGTGTGCGATATAGCAATTCAACACCTCCACACAACACCCTGTGCCCATCAGAGCAAGTGCACCTCCCGAATCCCTATCACCCACTCCACCCCCCACACAACCACCAGTTTCCTCTCCACAGACAAGAGTCTGCCTCTTGGTCTGCTCCCTCTCTCCCCCCTCCCCTTGCTCATTTGTTCTGTCTACTAAATTCTAAATATGAGTGAAACCACATGGCATTCCTCTATCTCTGACTGACTCACCCTGCCCAGTACAACAGTCTCCAGGTTTATACATCCTTTATACTCTGTGGGGTATATTGTGTATAATGAAATAGTCAAGGAATAAGAAGCAACTTCAAAGAGCAAAAGAGCAAATTTTTAAAGAAAAGTTTCACAAATCCATCTTTCTCTCTCAAAAACCCAGCCTTTTATATTTGCAGTTGTCTTTAAAGCCCGTTTCAATCAATTAAACCTAGTATTTTAGTTTTTCCAAGTTTATTATGTGCCTGCCTATCTGAGATATTTAGCCCATACAAGTACATGCACTTTATATATTTTTGTTCTCATTTTTTTGAAGGATTTTTTAAAGTTTATTTATTTTGAGAGAGAGCACAATTAGGGTAGGGGCAGAGAGAGTTCGAGAGAGAGAATCCCAAGCAGGCTCTGCATAGTCAGTGCAGAGCTGGACATGGGGCTCAATCCCATGAACTGTGAGATCACGACCTGAGCCTAAATCAGGAGTCGGACGCTCAACCGACTGAGCTACCCAGGCACCCCTAGTTTTGTTCTCTCTTAAAGCTAAAAAGAGAATAGGGCTTCACAGGTCAATAAATCATATGAATATTTGAAAAAGAGAGGATGAATGTTAGATGATTAACATTAAACTGTAAGAATTTAAAAATTTTATCTCATTATGTGATCAAACACATACTAATAATAATAACCAACACTGAATAGTGCTTTGTTCTGTAAGTCAATTGTATATATTGCATATATTAATTTAGTTACTCATACAGCAGGGGAGTGTTGATCAACTGAATTAACTTGAGTAGATATTTGTTAATTTTCCTATCTTTAATATATGAAGAAATTGAGGCACAGAGAGATTAGGTAACTGGTCCAAAGTTGCATAGTTAGTAAGGGCAGAACAGGATTTGGAACTAGGTGATCTGGCTTTACCATACTGCCACCAGAACTATTTATCTCTGATCTAAGTCATGAATGAATCAAATAATTTTCCTTTAAAAATAATTTATCTGGGGGCACCTGACTGGCTCAGTAGGTAGAACATGAAACTCTTGATCTCAGGGTCATGAGTTCAAGCCCCACACCGGCATGGAGCCTACTTTAAAAAATTTTTTTTGCAAAAAACCAACAATTTATCTAAATTACTTACACTAAATTTTTTAAGGAAAATTATTTGCTGCAGATTTTCTGAGTCTGAAGAAAGCTAATGGCAAATTGGTCTGTTTTGTTCACCTCATATTTGTGGACTATTTAAAAATGGGACTAAAATTTTTAGTCTAACAGAAGACTAGCATCAGAAAAGCCAAGAAAAATGATGCAAATTCATTTCCTTGCGTAGGATGTTCTGGTTAGTTTTCTTCTGGAGACTCGATAATACTCAAATTTTGCCTACAGGTTTATTGGAATTCTCCAGTCTACTTGGTGTAATCCTCACCAGGTTTATTTTAGTATTTCAGACATGGCTTCTACAGAATTTTTGAGAAGTCTTGTTATTACAGTCAGGTAGACTCTTAAAATGAGTATGATGTTAGAAATAGACAAATTATATTGAAATCCATTCTTGATAGGATAAGGGTGCATATTATTATTGTTAGTTGTTAGCTTCTCAAATTTAAACTTAAATATGGAAAAAATTAATTTTAAAATGAACATCATGCCTCTTCTATCAGAAGGATATATAATTAGATATATTTATTTAAGAATTATAATTGCATATTAGTGTTTTCTGGGTATGACTCCTTTACAGATATACATGATCCATTATTAAATAGTTATCTTTTGGGACACCTGGGTAGCTCAGTCAGTTGAGCGTTGGCTCTTGATTTTGGCTCAGGTCATGATTTCACTATTCATGGGATGGAGCACTGCATCAGGCACTGCACTGACAGTGCAGAACCTGCTTGTGATTCTCTCTCCCCCTCTCTCTCTGCCCCTCACATGCCCACACATGCTCTCTCAAAATAAACCAGCATTAAAAATTTTTTTACTTTGGGGCGCTTGGGTGGCTCAGTCAGTTAAGCGTCGGACTTCAGCTCAGGTCATGATCTCACAGTTCATGGGTTCGAGCCCCGCATCAGGCTCTGTGCTGACAGCCTAGAGCCGACTTTGGTTTCTATGTCTCCCTCTCTCTCTGTCCTTCCCCTGCTTTCTCTCTCTCTCTCTCTCTCTCTGTCTCTGTCTCTCTCTCTCTCTGTCTCTCTCTCTCTCTCAAAAATAAATAACATTAAAATTTTTTTTTTGCCTTATCTTTCTGGCCTCAACCTTGCATTTCTTTTAGGTTCAGCAGACCAGAATAGGTAACTAATAATTGATGGCTGTATTTTCCATACAAGATGTTGAATTTTTTGGACCAACACAGAAAGATAGCTTAATGTTTTAAAATGAAAACAACACCTTGAATAGCAAGAATGATTCAGTACACTATTCATTGACTTTGAAGGGCTATCTGAGGAATACTGTTGGTTTTTAACTAGAAAACAATCCAATGCAAGAGGAAAAGTTGACTCATTGTTGGTTCAGTCCTAGTTAGAAATTTATCAAACGATGCTTCATCTATTACCTGTATACCTATATTAATAAAAATGAATTGTGTGGGTTTTTAGGTAAGACCAATTTTAGAGATTACTTTGTTATTGGGGAAAATAACTGATAAGTCTTCTACAAGGATTAAATAAGGAGCTCTTTATTATTATTTTTTCTCTTCCAAGAGTTTCATGTGTTTAACTCCCTTGAAAATTGTATGTCATTATCTTTAGTCATCTGATTATGCCTTTGTATTTCCCTAATATGTTTTTAAAAATCTCATAGCCGTAATAGATTAGCTACTAATCTCATTCCTGTGCTTTTACAATTCCCTAACTCCTTTTGTATGTAATTTTCTTCTGCCACACAGAGAATGGACTCAGTTTGGAGTTCTATTGATTGATCTCTTCATCTTTGACAGCCTGGTAGCACAATACACATCCATATTTTATACCCTTCGAGCAACACATCTGCTTTCCAGAACTTTGGTCAGGCAATCATCTCTCTGTTTATATCTGCATAGGGAGGAAAGAAGTGGCTTTAGTCTGGCAAGGGGGTAACTTTCGTGCTGTTTCATTTGCTTTTCACTCGTTTTCAATACAGTAACTTAGAGGAAGGCATTCTTTGTATTTATTAATTGGGCTCACTAAGTAGTAACAATCTCTCATTATGTTCACCTATAAATTATAAAACAAGGTTGATATATAGGAGGAGTGTAGGTAATCCAGGTTTTTTTCCATGTAAAATAGGTTGCAAAGTATCCTTTGCTAGTTTACTTCATGGTAGAGTGTTTCTTTTTGGTTAAGCCTGTTAGAATTTGGGCATTTGAGAAGGTTGAAGGAAGAGCTAGGACTGGAGGATTGAGTTAATGAAGAGTTGACTTGTTTTCTCACCTTTCTCTGTGGCCAGGATGACCGTGGCCTCTTTGTGGAACCTGATCTATTTTTACCAAAGCTCCTGGACTCCAACGGGAAAGGAAGCAGGGGAGTCCTAACCCTTGGGGGCCCCTTAAGTTTAATTATTCCCCTGATGAAAAGCAGCTGGACTAGGAGTACTATTTCCCATAGCCTAGACTCTTGGGATAGTCTTTAAAGCATATAAATTACTTTTAACTTTACTCTCATTTGACTGTGTATAATTAAATAGATACAGGATCCTCCTTGGGACTGAAGGGAGAGCCTGCCCCCAAATTTTTAGAAAAATCCGTTCATACACTATAGGATATCAAAACAAAATTAGGACTTCTGAGTCACCACAAAACCATGGAAATGTTTGAATACTGGCTTTTGCTTCTAGTTTAAGAAACCCTCATACTGTAGATTGATTAAGGCAACATAGTCAACTGAATTTGGGTTGTGATAAAATAATTAAACCACATAGTTTAAAAGATAATCCGTCCCTCCTATTCTCTTTGCCCTCAGGGAGACAGACTAAATCTTAGCGATAAATACAAATGAGAAGGCCTTGAGAAATGAACTGGTAATTCTTAGACCTTTCCTTCCTGGAGTGCCCAAATTTAATGATGCCTGATCATCTGGATTGGTGGTTATCAAAATGTGGTCCCAGGACCATCAGCATTACCTGGTCATTTGTTAGAAAAAAAAAAAAATTCTGGGGTGCCTCGGTGGCTCAGTCAGTTAAGTGTCCGACTTCAGCTTAGCTCATGATCTCATGCTCTGTGAGTTCAAGCCCTGCGTCAGGCTCTGTGCTGACAGCTCAGAGCCTGGAGCCTGCTTCAGATTCTGTGTGTCCCTCTCTCTCTGTCCCACCCCTGCTTGCGCACTCTGTCTCAAAAATGAATAAATGTCAAAAAGAATTTTTTTAAAGAAAAAAAAATTCTTGGGCTTCAAGCATAGACATACTGAATTGGAAACTCTAGAGATGTGGGACCCAGTAATCTGTTTTAATAAGCTCTCCAGGTGACTGATATATGTTAAAGTTTGAGAACCACCAACTCTAGATCATCAGGAATGAACCTTGTTTGTTTGTTTGTTTGTTTGTTTTTTGCTTTGCTAGTCCATTGCTTCAGTGTAAAAATAATTATTACTTATTACTCATTTGGTATTTTGCCTGTGTACACACCTGGAATAGGCATCCTGTGTTAATTACATTGAAGATACCCAAATTAAAATTGTTGGTGGCTTTTAGAGTTCTTTTTACTTCCTTGTCTTTCCTTCTTGCTGGGTACCTGGAACAAGGTAGCTGCTTGATAAATACTTGTTAAATGAATTGATTGCCTACCTCCCTTTCCACCCCAAAAGAGCAAACCCACAGTCTCTTTAAAAATTTCTTTCAGATTCTTCCTTGCCAGGAGCATTAGGCCTGAAAGTGACGTTTCTAATTCAGAACATTTCTTTCTCCTAATAGTGACTCTGGTTGAAAAGAATTGCTTGCTAATACTAAAAATGGAAAAGAAGATGGGGGGTGGGGGGGAGAAACTATTCTTATGTAGCTGATTGGATGCTTTCCTCAGAATTACCTACCAGTAGATCTCAAACCATCAGAATCACCTGGAGAACTTGTCCAATCACAGATTGCCGGGTCTAATTCCTAGATTTTCTGATTCAGAAAGTCTAGGATGAGCCCAGAAGATTTGCGTTGCCAGCAAGTTCCCGGGTAATACTGATGCTGCTGGTCTAGGGACCCCAATTTGAGAATCACTGCCCTTCGTTCACTAAGACCAGAAATACAGGTAATTTCCTGAATGTGAACATTAGTTGCTGGTGCTTGTGGATCTAGGGAACTATAATTGGAATGTATAGTATATAACTCGGTAACAGACTTACTGAACAGTATTTTTTAGAGGTGTCTGTTAAAATCTTTTTCAACACAAAGCTTTTTTCAGACCTCTATAAAAATTGATTGAAAACTCAGCCACCTAAATATCTGAATTTACGAGGAATAGATTCTTTACCCAAATCTTGCCACACTGGTCATTTCTCTGCTTCTTTTCACTTCAAGCTTTGTTGAGAGTTTAGCTAAGCTCCTTCACAGTACAGCTGCCTCAGCAGTCATTTTGTTTGGCCAGGCAGCCTTTGGTGACCTGAAACTGACCCTAGCTCCCTCATGCAAATGCATGCCCTAGATATTAGCCCTCAGAGTCACAAGTAAATGGAAGTTTCTGAAATGACTTCCCCAGCAGCCCTTTTGATCACCTGTCTCTCCTGCCTCCCACTGCCTTTCCCTTACACGCCCCTTGGTTAAGACCCCTGTGCAGCTTACCAAAACCCTGCTCTTTTGTTTTGAGTTGACCAATCCATCTTAGCCTATGAACCCCAAAGCACTCCATTCACAGACCCTAATAAAGGCATGTGCCCAGGTCCTGCCTCTGCGTCTTCACTCTGCCTTCATCTCCTGTGTAGTCCCTTGAGGTGTGTCCACTACTTCCTCCAGGACCTGTAACAAATTTCTCTTCAGTTCTTCTTGTGGTCTGTTGTTGAGCCTTGGTTCACCATCCACCGGTGCTCCAGTTAATATGTGTCAATTTGACAAATTCATAACAAGCTTAATTTTCCGATATAATTTTATACCCAAACACGTGTTGCTTGTTCATCTTCTTAAGTTGATCTGTTTCTGTATTTTCTGGCCTTAAATACAAGTTCCTAAAGAATAGAAAGTTGACATTTCATGTGGATTTTTTTTTTAAGTTTATTTATTTTTGAGACAGAGAGAGACAGAGCATGAACAGGGGAGGGGCAGAGAGAGAGGGAGACACAGAATCAGAAGCAGACTCCAGGCTCTGAGCTGTCAGCACAGAGCCCGACGCGGGGCTCAAACTCACAGACCACAAGATTGTGACCTGAGCTGAAGTCGGACGCTCAACCGACTGAGCCACCCAGGCGCCCCCCCCATGTGGATTTTTTTCTCACAACTAAACAGTTTTGTTGACCTGACTCTCTGCCATTTGAATTCTTACATAATACATTCTTAGCTTCTCCCGAGACAGGTTAAAAATGAGGTGAAATTGAGGTCTTTTCCCTTTTTCTTGGTAAATGGGTAGTTCTAAAGAAGAAAATCTGACATAATGAATATAGAATTCTCATATTTAATAGAAACTTTAGTGAATATTTTCAACCATACCCATACAAACATACATTCCTCTGCAGATTAAATTCAGAGTTACTGTACTACTACATAGGTTCTAGTAGAGAAAAGTCTTGAAGGAAGTTTTTCTTTATTTTTTTAATGTTTATTTATTTATTTTGAGAGAGAGAGAGAGAGAGAGAGAGAGAGAGAGACAGAGAGCACCCACACAAGCTGGGGAGGGGCAAAGAGAGAGGGAGAGAGAATCCCAAGCAGGCTTCATGCTGTCAGCACAGAGCCTGATGTGGAGCTAGTTCTCATGAACCATGTTATCACGACCTGAGCCAAACCCGAGAGTGGGACGTGTAACCAACTGAGCCACCCAGGCATCCCTTAGTTTCTCTTTTAATGAAATGCCTCCCATGAATTTGTGGAAAGGCTTACCAAATCAGTACCTTCTTTATTAAATTTGTAGTTGGTGTTGCTTTTTTAAACTTAAGTTTTTTTAATATTTATTTTTGAGAGAGAGAGAAAGAGAGAGAGAGAGAGAGAGAGACAGTGTGAGCAGGGGCAGGGGAGGAGCAGAGAGAGAGAGGGAGACACAGAATCTGAAGCAGGCTCCAGGCTCCATGCTGTCATCACAGAGCCCAATGTGGGGCTCAAACTCACAAACTGTGAGATTATGAGCTGAGCTGAAGTCGAATGCTCAACCAGCTGAGCCACCCAGGTGCCTTAGGTTGGTGTTGCTTTTTAATTTCAGTGTTCCATAGCCAGTTTTTCCCCTTATTTCAGGGGTTTGCCACTGTTTTGCTATTCCAGAAAGTCTGAAACAGCTCTGCGCAAGGGTTTTTGTGTTTTGTGCTTTCTTAAGCAACTTCTATGATCAAATTAAGAGTATTGGTAACTTTTACATCTTCATACATATTTGTTTTTTATACACCCAAGTTGTCTTAATTTACAAGTGTGCTTTGGATTCTTAAGTGTACTGACTTAAAAATTATCCTTTAACTTAGTGCAGTTACAGTAGACAAGCAAATGCACTAATCGTTGATTTCCAAATGTACATGTCATCCATCTAATTATTACTAAATATTTCATACCATTATTGATATTCTTATGTGAATGCTAGCTCCAATCGTGGGAATTTGTGAGTGATAGACTATCATCATTAAATTCTCAGAATTTTTAGTTTCCAAATTAGTTGTCATTTTATTTTTATATGTCAGTCTCTTATCCTTATTACCTTGATATTCTGTGACTACACTGACTCTGATTTTTTCTGTGTATTTTTTCCACTTTTATTTCTTTGGGTCCTTTTGGCAATAACACTTCATTAAAGCACTTCACTAAAACATTGGCAAAATAATCAGTAAAGGTTAACATGTTCTTTTGTTTTTACAGAGTTTTAAAATGTGTAGTAATGACGTTTTCTTTTCAAAAGTAGATCTACAATGTCTATTTTATTTTTTTAAGGTTAATTTATTTATTTGGGGGTTGGGGAGCAGAGAGAGAGGGAGACGGAATCCCAAGCAGGTCCTGTGCTGCCAGCACAGAACCTGACACAGGACTTGAACCTGTGAATTGTGAAATCATGACCTGAGCCGAAGTCGGACACTTAACTGACTAAGCCACCCAGGTGCTCCTACAATGTCTATTTTAAATACTTTTTTTATTTTCTTGAATGCTTAACTTGGAAAATAGAAAAACTCTAGAATTTGGAGTTCAAAATTTTGCTGGATGTATCAGTAATAAAAACATACTTTTTCTTAAAGAATGTATAGCATTTTAAGGTATGGAATAGCATCATATAGAGATTATTATGTAACCAGTAGTACTATCCTGAAATCAGGGCATAAATTATATTTTAATATTATCCTGAAATCAAAGCATAAGTCTGTTATCCTGAAATCAAGACATAAATTTGAAGCTAATTATAAACAGGTCATTAAGATTTGGACATATTTTATAATTGCTTATTGTTTCCATGGTGCATACAATTAGAGTTATGGCTTAAATGTCTCTAGAAAGAAACTTAAAAAATGGTTAGGATAGTTTAGTGGTTTAGAATCCAGATACCAAGATTGGACTTGAAAACCAACTTAGCAATTGGATAACCTTAGGCAAGATTCTTAAATTTTTTGATTCTCCTTGTTCTCATCTGGAAAAAATGGTAATACTGCTAATCAGTGCAGATTAAATGAGATACTGTATATAAAGTACCTAGATGGTACATAGCATGTACCATAACTGTTTATAGTGACTTAATTAAAATTTTGGTATAAAACTATCAGTGTTTGTGTTTAGTGTTTTTTGCTGTATATAAAAATCCAAGGACAAGCTCATCTGCTATGTCACAATGTCATTTTCTCTGCTAGATGGCTGCATAAAAGTGGTGAGCTGATTCTGAATAGCAGATGAGAACGTACTAAAGTACGTAGTAAAGTACTAAAGAACGTACTAAAGTACGAGAAAGACTTAGGAAGAGGAGAGGAGAAAAGAATGCAAGGGTGTAATAGAGAAGGTACTGAGACATGCAGAAAACGGAATCTACCCTCCCCCAAAATGAAACAGGACTAAAAGGAAAGCAGAATTCACGAGGAAAAAAATGGCAGAACAAAAAAGAGTTTATTCGTGACGGAGAATGTGACCGTAATTTTCTTCACCTCTGCCTTTTCTTTTTTGTAGATACTCCTTTGTCATTTTTCATGTATGGACTGAGTCCTGATCATAACTGTATGATGGTAGATTCCATCGAGGAGTGGTAAGTATTTCAAATAATGGTTTTGTTACTGCTGGTACTTACAATACTGTATTGATTTTTTAAACTCACTGTCAGTAATCTACTTTATAATTGACTTATAAATAATTTCACAATAAAAAAGATATGTGAGGAATATGTGTATTTTTCCACACATTGAAATACTAAAGTATCCTTTGCAGGAAATTTTATTGGGTACTTATGAGGATCTGTGATTGGTGCTGGAGATTTAAAAATGGGTAAATTATAGTCCAGTGGAGAACATTGACCCATACAAAATTGACCTTAATTTACCATAAGTATTGAATCTTTGAATAACTAAATTGGAAGGTCAGGCCAATATGCAGATATTGCTTAGAATATTTGTGTTATTTGAGGTTTGGAATTACCTTTGAGCTAGTACTTAAGCAGAATAAGACATTTATTTTGTAGCCAGATTGTTTTTGTTTCTCCATTTTTAATCAAAAGTGTTATTGTCACATGTGGTCACCCACATATTAACTGGATGGGTTTTAAATGATACTTGTTTGATTTTGAAAACAAAACATGTCAGAGGATGGAAATTGGGCCAACTGTTGACATTTAAAAAAATAAAAGTGCCATAGTCATACACAGATGTACTCTGAGGAAATAAGTTTTCTAAGTAGTTTAAAAGTAAGGGTATCAAGGCTCTTTAACTTCTGAAACTGCCAAACTTTTATGACATCAGCTTGCATACACAGTACAGTTTTTTGCATGTACCTGTGTGTGGAACCACAGAGAAAATGTAAATACATAGAGCTTGGTAGTGGTAGAGAGTGGGATAGGAATAGGAGGAAGCAAAACATTTTACGGTTTACAGCTTTAAGCCTTACTGAAAACAGATGAGAAGAGTAAAGCTTAGGAGCAGGTGGTTAGTGAATGGCAGAATCAGGACAAGAAATCCAAGTCTGCTGACTTCTTGTATAGAGTCCTTTCCTTACTATGTCATAAATACTTCAAAACCATTCTTTTTCAAGTTAATTTCATAAAGACAATTTGGAAGGAAAGTGAAAAGTTGGACTGTTAAGTTGCAAGGAGTTTGAGCTCTGTAGCCAGGTTAGCCTCAGCTACTTGTAACTGGGCCTGAGACTTTAAGATATTTTTCTGCCAATGTTTTAACTAGTCACTGTGATCAGTTCCAGACTTTTTTTTGCATTTGGGGAAAAAATTGCTTGTTCAGTCTTAGCAAAGTCTTCAAAACAAACCTGAGAGCTTCTCTTAATTTTTTTGGGTAAATCTCAGGTTTTTATTTGGTAACATTTCATAATCTATTTATTACATCCACCCCCGGGGTAGTAAGATTTTATTCTTCCATAATCATTCAAATTAGTACAGTTTTACTCTAAATGTCCAGGAGTTTAGATATATAGTGCATTCTAATGCATGACGTTTTCTTTTGATACACCACATCTTTCTAGAGAAGTGGTTGATGTGGGCACTGATTTTCAGAAGCACACAGGTTCTGCTTATCTAACTCTTTAAACCTAAGTAAAACAAGTATCAATGGAGGAGAGTTGTTCTCTTGGGAATTATGTTTGCTTTTTTTTTTTTTTTTTAATCTTCCTTGTTATTTTCTGTAGTGAGTCAAGGTAGCTACTGGAATTACTGTGTAGTTATAAGCCCTTGTCTCTGACTCACAGTAATGCCCTCCAGGGAAATAGGACTCAACAGATGGCTCATCTTTTCCAAGAGGATTTGATAAGCTTCACATGGTGCTTTTCCTAAAAGATTCTGGGATTTGACAATAGCAGAATAAACAAAGATTATCAGAAAAGAAATAAGATAGTCCTAATGTCCATCTTAAATACAATTGAAAGTGTAAGAAAACTACATGAGCTTCCTTTGCTATTTTGTTTCCAGTTTCTGTTAATTTTATATGAAAAATGATCTAGAAGCATCTTTTGTTTAGTAACTTCTGCCTGTTGTGTATAAGACTAGGAGGCAGTTTGGGTTTTTTGGGGTCTTTTTAAGTTTATTCATTTAAGCAATCTCTGCACCCAGTGTAGGTAAGGCTTGAACTCATGATCCCAAGATCAAGAGCCACATGTTCCATTGACTGAGCCAGCCAGATGCTCCTAAGGGCCAGTTTAAAAAAACAACAACAAAACGACTATTTGTGATTATCATTGTTCTTCATGTAGGCATTCCCAATATCACTGCCTCCCCCTAAGCCAAACCTCAAGTTAAAGAAGAATTTGAGAGAGAGAGTTTAGGGTAGATTTCTGAGACACTACAAGGATGAAATTGAGCTTTCTTTATTGTGTCTTCACAAAGTGTTGACATGTAAACCTCTGGATAACTTGTAAATTTATCTTATGAGATATGTGTCACAAAAAAAATGGCTACATAGATGTTGAATCTGAAATCAGTAAGAATAAACGATCTGATACTCAGCCAGATGTTGTTGATAAAATTGATAGACAAAAGTCAACAACATTCTGTAAGTGAAACAAGAGAATTAATAGATTTTACTGGTAGCCGCTAAGGGGCATCCTCTGCCCCTTTAAGGGGTTACAAGCTTCTAGTCCATGAAAAATAATGGATCATTTAACTTCACCTCTTCAGTCCCCCCCCCCCCGCCTTACTAATTCAACAGACATTTATTGAAAATCTGTGTGAAGTTAGGTGTTAACCCTTGAATCATTAGGCTGTATGTTTTTTGCTTTTTGGGTTTTTTTGGTATGAGCTTTTTTTCTTACCACGATACAGATCATAATCTTGCTCTTTTATGATCAATTCAACCTCACCTTTTGGGAGATCTTTCAAAATTCCTCCAGTATTCATTTTTCCCTCAGAGTGTTCTGTTTGTTTATGATGGCATCAGAAGGAATTCTTCAAGACCTTCCATTTTTCTGTCACCACCCCATTCCTTTCCATGGGGCTGGATCTTTCTGCCTTTGGTCTCAGTGTAATGTTTCACTCTCACTTGGAAACTCCACATTACCAGAAACAAGTACTAGTCACTGTGTCTGTGTTGCAGGCACTGTCTCTACCTTTTTGACTACAATGTCTTTTGTGTTTTTTTAAAAATTTTTTAAGTGTATTTATTTATTTTGAGAGAGAGAGGGCGCGCGCACAAGTTGGGGAGGGGCAGAGAGAAGGAGAGACAGAATTCCAAGGAGGCTCTGTGCCATCAGCACAGAGCCAGATGCAGGGCTCGAACTCACAAACCGTGAGATCATGACCTGAGCCAAGATCAAGAGTCTGATGCCTAACCGACTGTGCCACCCAGGCGCCTACAATCTCTTCTTGACATGGCTCCCATTCCATCTTTACTATTGTGCTGTTTAGTTTTATTATAATCTCTTTCTCTTTAACCGGTGGGATTTTTTTTGTTGTTTATTTTTTTACCAGCTTCTTTACCAGCTGGATTTGTCCTGGTCACTTATTTCATTAATAATTTCCCTAAGGTTCTAGATTTCCTTTCCCTGGAAATGCCTCGCATTTCTAGGGAGTATAATGAATGATTATACTGTACATTCATATCCAACTTGAAATATTGTATTATGTTCTCAATTAGGATCTTATTTCATTACAAATATTTAATTTATGTTGGCCCCATTTAATAAATAAACCATGCCTTTCAAGTACCTACTCATCCACGTTAATTTTAAAATCATTTTTATCTAACTGCAAGAAAGAAATCTTACTGGGATTCATAAAGGAATTGCCTTGAATCTGTATCTTTTTTTCTCCTTCATCAGTCTCAGCACAGTTATTGTTCGGGGTTTTTTCGCTGTTACAAAGAAGCAGTTTTGGTCTTTTGTTCATTTTCTCTATTATAAATTTATTTTCTTATTTTAATTAAATCAGACTTTTAATAATTAAGAGTGAATTAAAAGTTACGAAATCCATAAGAGATTCTACTCCCCAGCAGATTGGGAGGAGGCAGATTAGCAGAGCACAGTGGTAGCAGTTATTGAAAAAATAGTTGTCAATGTTAATAGGTCAATGAGTTGAGACTTCACCAAACCAGAATTAATTATCCCTCTGTCTTGTTAGCGTAGAAATTAAAACATGTATGTGTAACTAAGTCTAAAGTTAATCAGTATATTCACCCTTCTATAGATAATATGGGACCTTAGAACACTTTTTTTTTTTTAAGTAAGCTCTTAGACCCAATGTGGGGCTTGAACTCACAACCCCAGGATCAAGAGTTGCATGCTCTTCAGACTGAGCCAGCCAGGCTCCCCTAGGATCTTAGAAGGATTTTAATGCAATCCCTTTGAGATAACATGGTAGAAAAATACAAAAACAGAAAGTAAAAAGGATAGTACCAATAACTCAAGGCATAATTATTATTGAACTTTTGCTGTGTTTTTGCCAGGTTTTTTTTTTTTTTCCCCTGCTGAATTTACTTTATGACCCATGGTATTTTCTTCCAGTAGAAACAGGTCAGTTCCTGCTTAAAGTATCTCAGACTGTCTCTTCATGCATTCTGTTTAGTGAAGAATTGTATGATAACCCAAACCCTGAGTTCAGTGTTACATATTTACATTAAAAAGATGTTACTCACAGTGAGAAATAGGGAAATGCCAAGAACATGTCCTTTCCAGGCACATGTCTAGTGAGAAAGGACTTTTTAAAACTTTCTTCACACTTTAACTATCTAATCCCTGTTTCTTCGATATTTTAAACTCTGAATATTTATTTTATATTCTTTGTAAGCTTAGAGTTACTGTTCTGTTAGCCTTAATTTCTTTTCATATACAAAATATCACCACTTTCTATATAGTATTCAGTGAACTAGCCAATTCCAAATCAAAGCACACACTTCACTTATAAAAATGTCAAATTATAAAAATGTTATAAAAACTGAATGATACAAATAACCAAGTAGGATTAAGAGTGGAAAAGGATTAAGAGTGGCTCAGTCCGTTAAGCATCTGACTCTTGGTTTCCGTTCAGGTCATGATCTCACAGTTCATGAGATCAAGCCCCACATTGGGCTCCACACTGACAGCAGGGAGCCTGTTTGGGATTGTCTCTCTCCCTCTCTCTCTGCCCCTCTCCTGTTCCTATACGTGCACGCACACACTCTCTCAAAAAAAACAAAAAAGCTGTAAGTGTAAAAGGACTTGGAACATTTGTATAACAATAACTACCACCACCAACAAAAGCAAACTTTCCTCCATATTTCTCAAGATGTTACCTAGATCGGTAAGAACTTTTTGACATGTGATACCAGAATTCACAGATAACTTCTCATTTTTCCATTTATGCAAATCTCTGTGAAAGGTGTTAGAATTTTCTTCCTAGATATTCTGATTCCTAGCAAAGTTTTTGCTACATGTAATGGCATAGCCTTACAAGTTATTTTTTATCCTAATATGAAGTATAAAATATTCTACTTTCTTAAAAAATTAACTTTTGTGGTTTTTTTGTTAAGATAATTTCATTTTATTAAGTTTTTATTTTAATTCCAGTATACTTAACATATAGTGTTATATTAGTTTCAGATGTACAGTATAGTGATTCAGCAATTCTGTACATCATTACTCAGTGCTTATGATGATAAGTGAACTTTTAATTCCCTTCACCTGTTTCATCCATCCCTTACCCACTTCCCCTCTGATAGGCTTTATTTTAAGTGAGTACCCTCAGTTAAAGTTATTTCTTTCCAATAAGAACATGTTTTACCTGAAGCATACTTCTGAATACATGATCTAAAATACATATATGCACCACAGGAACTAGGAAAAAAAAATTAACTCTAATTTACTGGAGGAAGGAAATAACAAAGAAAAATCAGAAATAAATAAAATAGAGACCAGAATAAACAATAACTTAACTTTTCAAGTAATGATCAGTTTTCCAAAAAATAAACAAAATTGGCAATGATTTAACTACATTAAGGAAAAAAGAGAAAAGACTCAAAAACCAATATGAGAAAACACAGAAATACATAGTGTGATAATAGATTACTATAAACAATTATATACTAACAAATCATGTAACTTAGGGAAAAAAGCAGATAATTCCTAAAAATGTACAAGTTAACACGACTGAGTCATAAATCTTGAGTCCAAGAAATAGGAAATCTTCTTATACCTATAATAAGAATGAAAATTGAATTTGGAATCAAAAATCTCCCAGCACAGAAAAGCCCAAGACCATATGATTTCATTGGTGAATTCTACCAAACATTAAAGAAAATAACTAATGACAATTTTTCTCAAAATCTTACAAATAGTGAAATAGAGGGAACACATTCAAAATCATTCCATGAAAAAAAAAAAAAAAATTAAAAGGGGCGCCTGGGTGGCGCAGTCGGTTAAGCGTCCGACTTCAGCCAGGTCACGATCTCGCGGTCCGTGAGTTCGAGCCCCGCGTCAGGCTCTGGGCTGATGGCTCGGAGCCTGGAGCCTGTTTCCGATTCTGTGTCTCCCTCTCTCTCTGCTCCTCCCCCGTTCATGCTCTGTCTCTCTCTGTCCCAAAAATAAAAAAAACGTTGAAAAAAAAAAAAAAATCATTCCATGAAGCCAGTACTATTCTGATACCAAAGCAGGATAAAAACAAAACAAGAACAAAAAAGTGTAGTTCATCTGATAGAAGCATTGCTACTTGCACATAATTTCAAAAAGTCATAATACTAAATATATATAATGAAAGACAGTTGTCTGTTGTCCCATTCTCTTCTGTTCCTAGTTATACTTCCTAGGGGCAGCAACCTTCAACTTCTGTAGTTACTTTCCTAGGTATTCACCTCCACACTTCTAGGTAATATGCTTTTACTAGTGTTTCTTGATTTATCAATGATAGAAATTATCCATTGATTTTGTCATCATTGTAGATAAGAACATAACTCCTAACCACCACCCATCTCACTACCTACCTCCATCCTTCCAACATATTTATAATTTTTTGTTAGAAATCAGTGCTCACATTATTATGATCTACATATTGTTTTCTACAACTGTGATTGTCTAACTTTTTTCCTTAGAATTAATAATAGCTTTTTTAGCCTGCTTTTAAATGTAACATTTTTTCTGCAAATGTGCTAGTACTTGCCAGTAATGGTTTTTGGGGTGCTGAGATACATAAGTTCCTTTTTCTTTTTAAGTTAGAGAATTTTTTTTTAATTGAAGTATAGTTGATGTACAATGTTATATTAGTTCCAGGTGTGTGGGGAATTCTGTTCTGGAGCCCTCCATTGTCCTGCTTCAGTCTACACTGAGGGTTTCCTAGAAATTGTGTGCCACTTTCATCCATCCTAAGGTCACTACTCTGGGTTGGATTCATTCTTTTTTTTTTTTTTTAATTCCACGTCATCTTTATTTTAGATTCATTCTTTTTTTTCCCACCCCAAAGCACATCTTCCAGTAGTTTTCTAAGAAAGGGTATATGTTAATACTTGCATGTATGTTAACCCTTGCACACCTGCCAAAGACTTTCTCTTACCCAAGTACTGACATCATGTGAGCCAGGCAGGGTAAAAGAGTTAAGGATTCTATAACTTTCTACCCAAGTCCTGTTTTTGCTGGTGTTACCTGAGTTGTGAAACTTCAGTCTTACCAATACGAGCAGCTGTATTCTGGTTGCACAGTCCTCATCTCTGTCTATACCAGTTTCATATTTGGAATATTCATATAGCCCAAACTATCAAAGACAACAATATTTGATCAAAGCATCCTTTGTCTACCAGTTGTTATTATACCATTTGATAGCAGTGGTCAAATTAAAGACTTGATTTCACCTTCTCTACATTTCACCTAATCAGTGAATTTTAGAACACTGAGATGGTTCCAGTTAGAATGAACACAGTCTAATTATATTACTATTTTAAAATTTATTATTCTTTAATAAAGTTAAGAACTCAGGTTGATAAAAAATTTTAAGCTCATTTAAATAAATCATTAAAAGCCAAGTTTCAATATAGTAATATAATTCTGGTTGTACAAGTTCCTCCTGAAACATTCAGGCCTCTGTTTTCTTTGTCAGTAATGGGCTGGGTATTAGGTCAGGATGAGTGCCAGTTTGATACTTTAGGAATTTTTTGTTTTTTACTGTAGGAAATTTATGAAGTGTAATAGTTACAGTATGGAATGCTAAATGGAGAGTATTGGGATTATTGAAAAATAGCAAATGTTTGGTGGTCACATATTTTTTGTTAGCACCATTCAGCTGCCTGCCACTCAGTTGTGTAACATGTCTATCATATTTTTTCTGTTGTAGATTGCCATACTTTGGCATACTATTGTCAACTTAATAGTAATCTTTGGTGGGGGAAATAGTAAATAGTACATTAAAGTTCATAATTGGTAGTTGTTAATTTTTAAAAAATTCATATTGACTTTAATAAATGTCCTGAAATCAGAAACATTGAAATTTGAAAAAAATATGTTGCCTAGAAATGATATAACACAATTGTTATATCAGTCTTCAGTCATACACACATAACGAAACCCCGTGAATGAGTGGTCGAAAAGAGGGAGGATATTACTGTAGGTATGTGAAGCACGAATTTGTCTAAACCCTCTGTGTGTATTTTTTTCTACCCTCACTTATATGTTCACCTGGTATAGAATTGAAAGTTTTCCTTTGAAACTAACAAGGTTGTTACACACTGAGCTGATGACTTGCCTGCTATCTATCATATTTCTTTTTTCCTAAGTTGTTCAGTTTCGCATTTTTTAAACTTCATATAAATGGCATCCTACTTTACTCTTTCACAACTTGTTTTGACATTACGTTTCATGTAGCTGTAGTCGATTCATTTTCATTCATGTTGTATTCCCTGGCATGTTGTATACCACAGTTTATCCATCCTGCTGGTTAGTGATGGACATCAGCAACAATGCTGCTCTGAACACTCCTCAGTTTGCTTTTAGGTGTACATGTACAGGAGCTTCTCTAGGATAATGGTTGTCAGAGATGTTGGTTTTAAAATTTGACATTTCCACCCTAACTGCAGTGCAATACAATCGAGTTCAAATGCTGACCATCTGTATTTAGTGTCAGACTCCATTAGAACTAAGTCTTCCGCAAAACTGTCCTTACTTCAGATGTCAGTCGCAAGTGGTTCCCTAAGCCGCCCATACCTTGTGACCAACTGCTTACAAATTCAGAGGTTCCCACGAACCCCCTCAGTTTCAATAATTCACTAGAACAACACCCAGAACTCGAAAAGCACTGTACTTAAAATTAGTTTTATTACAAAGGACATACATAGAATGCAGTCCTGGGAGGGTCCTTAACAGTCCATGTCTTCCCTCCGTGAAGTCTGGAGGCATCACTCTTACAGCACATCATTGCGTTCACCAATCAGTAAGCTCCCTTGAGCTGTAGTGTCCAGTGTTTATTGGGGTTTTATTAAGGAGGTGCAATTGATTAAATCATTGGACATGTGATTGAACTTATTCTTAACCCTTCTCCCGGGTGGAGCAACTGAAAGTCCTAGCTGTCTAATCACGTACACGGTTTTCTGGTGACCAGCCCCGATTTTGAAACTATGTAGGGGCCCACCATGAGTCACCTTTTAGCATAACAAAGTCACTCCTGTCACTTAGGACATTCCAAGGGTTTTTGAAACTTTGCTGGGACAAAACCAAATATAGTCTTTATATAGGATCCCTTTAATCACCCTTCAAATTTAAGACCGTAAAGAACTTTTGTTAATGAGGATTATATCTCCTGTACCTAGTTAAAATCAAGAAATTTTTAAACATATTAATTTTTCATTTAGAAATAGCAACACATCCATCATATTGACATAAGTAATATTTTAATGAAAAATAACTATTTCCCAAAAAAGTGCTGTTGTTTTCTATTACTGCAAATCAGGCTAATAGAAATCAGGTGTGGGGCACCCTGGGTGGCTCACTTGGTTGACTTGTGATTTCAGCTCAGGTCATGATCTCACAGTTCATGAGTTCAAACCCAGTATCAGGCTCTGCGCTGACAGCATGTTTATTTTTGAGAGAGAGACAGAGTGCAACCGGGGGAGGGGCAGAGAGAGAACAGGAGACACAGAATCCGAAGCAGTTTCCAGGCTCTGATCTGTCAGCACAGAGCCCGATGCAGGGTTCGAACTCAAGAACCACAAGATCATGACCTGAGCCAAGTCGGACACTTAACTGACTGAGCCACCAAGGCACCCCTAAAAAATAAACAAACATTTAATAAATAGATAAATAAATAAACTTAAAAAAAAAGAAGTGAATTCTCACACCTGCTTCTGCATTTAGTCTTCTGCAATTTTTGTTGTTTTGGTTGAAGAATATGAAGATAATATGACCTCACAGATATGTAGGTGGAAAAGAGGACCTGCTGACACCTTGAAATGCTCTTAAGGACTCCCAGAAGTTTTCGGATCACACTTTGTGAATTGCTTCTTGAGTATTTATACCTAGAGAATGGAGTTACTAGGTCAGAAGATAATCCACATCTTCAACCTTACTAGATAATGCCTAGTTGTTTTCTAAAGTGACAGTACCAGTTTACACAGTCACCAGAAGTATATGAGAGTTCCACTTGCTCTGGCACCTTTTTAAGCATTTGATATTGTCAGACTTTAATATTTTCTGATCTGAGAGGTATGAAAAAATATTTCATTGTAGTTTTAAATTTGTGTTTTTGTTTTCCATATGGCTAGGTTCTGTTTGAATACTGTAGATTGCCTCACTGATTTGAAATACCATTATTAACATCTGCAAAATCTTGGGGACTTTTGGTCTTTTTTCTGACTCTGGTATTCCATTGTTTATTTTTGTGTCGATAACTACAGTTTTAAATTGCCTATTATTTACTATCCTCTCTCATTAATAAAACCTAAATTTAATTGAGTGATATTACCCAGCTAATTATAATTGCTATAATTATTAAATAAATTATAATATTTAATAGTGCCAGTTTTCTTCCTCCAGTAACTTTCTCAGAATTTCCTTGATTGTTTCTTTTCCATATAACCTTTAGTATTATTTTTGTCAATTTCAAGATTGAATCAACTTTAGAGGCTTAATGTAGGACAATTTTAAATATTCACCATAATAAGTATTCCTCAAAAATAAAGTATGCTCATTCCCTCTTTAAGCAAGTCTTTTATGACCTTCAGAGTTTTTAGAGGTCTTCCTATCAGCCCAGATCATTTCTTCAGTTTATTCTTATGTATTTTATATTTTTTGTTGCAATAGTGAACAAATTATTTTCATTTTTAAGAGTTTATAAATTTATGAAGATAAAACTTAAGGTAATAAAAATGTAAACTGATAAATTCCTCCACATTCCTAAACCACCTAGTATTCTTTTCTCCATAGACAGCTAACGTTACCGGTTTCTTTTAAAGATAATTTCAGGGTGCCTGGGTGGCTCCGTCTGAGTTTGGCCCGGGTCATGATCTTGCAGTTTGTGAGTTCGAGCCCCACATCAGGCTCTGTGCTGACAGTTCAGAGCCTAGAGTTTGCTTTGGATTCTGTATCTCCTTCTCTCTGCCCCTACCCTGCTCACACTTTGTTTCTCTCTCTCTCTCAAAAATAAGTTAACATTAAAACAAATTTTTAAAGATAATTTATGCACATTTAGCCACTTTTATGCTTCTGTTTTTATTTTGGAAAGTTCCAAAATATATGAAAATAGAATACTATGAGTCCCCAAGTACCCATTTTCAAGCTTCAGCAGTTATTAACTGGATAATTTTAAAGCAAGTAACCCAGATATTATATCACTCTTTGTTTTGTGTGTGTGTGTGTGCGTGTGTGTGTGTGTGTGTGTTAAATCAACTATTGATTTTAAATCAACTTTATTGAGAATGCAACCTAGGAAAAAGAGATGAAATACATGAATTAGGTGTTAAGAAACATGAAAAATAAAGGTGTAGAAGTTTAAACACAGGTAACTAAAATTTCTATTCTAAGGAAATAGAACAATGCCACAACAATATTCAGAGATAAAGTTGCAGAAAATTTCACAAAAATGTCAAAGATACCAAACCTTAAATACAAGTCCATGAAATATTTACACTAGAACATTATAATGAAAATGCAGAACACCAGAGATGAAGAGATTTTAAAAGCTGTCAGAGAAAAAAGATTTGCCCTTAAATGAGTGACATTTATATTGGAGGTGATTTCTTTTTTTTTTTTTTCAATATATGAAATTTATTGTCAAATTGGTTTCCATACAACACCCAGTGCTCATCCCAAAAGGTGCCCTCCTCAATACCCATCACCCACCCTCCCTTCCCTCCCACCCCCCCATCAAGCCTCAGTTTGTTCTCAGTTTTTAACAGTCTCTTATGCTTTGGCTCTCTCCCACTCTAACCTCTTTTTTTTTTTTTTCCTTCCCCTCCCCCATGGGTTTCTGTTACGTTTCTCAGGATCCACATAAGAGTGAAACCATATGGTGTCTGTCTTTCTCTGTATGGCTTATTTCACTTAGCATCACACTCTCCAGTTCCATCCATGTTGCTACAAAAGGCCATATTTCATTCTTTCTCATTGCCACGTAGTATTCCATTGTGTATATAAACCACAATTTCTTTATCTATTCATCAGTTGATGGACATTTAGGCTCTTTCCACAATTTGGCTATTGTTGAGAGTGCTGCTATAAACATTGGGGTACAAGTGCCCCTATGCATCAGTACTCCTGTATCCCTTGGGTAAATTCCTAGCAGTGCTATTGCTGGGTCATAGGGTAGGTCTATTTTTAATTTTCTGAGGAACCTCCACACTGCTTTTGGAGGTGATTTCTTAACAGGAGCAGTGGGTCACAGGAAGTAGTGGGATAGTATCTTAAGAGAGCTGAGAGAAAATAGCAGTCAGTCTAGAATTTTATACCCAGGAAAATTTAACCTATACAGGATGTCTTTCAAAAAAAAAATAGAATTTGTCATTCAATTGTAAAAGATTTAAAACTTCCCCTTTAGGTTCAGGGAAAAGACCAAGGCACCTGCCATTATCACTTATATTTGACATATGTTAGAACTTCTAGCCTGTGCAGTAAGGCAAGCACAAGAAATAAATGGTATAATAATTGGAAAAAAGAAACATGCTGAAAATCATTATAATATGCCCTTCCTCATTCAGAAAGGTTATGATTGTTCATGAAGACAAATTATTAGAATCAATAGAAGCATAGCAAGGTTGCTGGCAGTCAGTGTACAGAAATCAGTTTCAATGAAAGTCATTTTGCCTAACAGTGGAGTGTATTCATGCCAATGTCAGACTGCCTGGCTTTAAATTCCAACAAACACTTCCTAGCTTTCTGTCCTTGGGCACACTATTTAACTTACACTTTTTTCCCTAATTTAAAATAAGGGAATCTTATAGGGATATGATGATTAAGTGGATCAATATATATCTAAAGCACTTAGATAAGTGTCTGGTTCCTAATAAGTGTTACAGATAAATATTGTCATTATCATGAACACCACTTTAAACATTAGCAGTGAATAAAATACAACTTTTTAAAAAGATAATGTGTAGTGATTTAAAAATTATGACAAACTTAGAATAAATCCTTTATTTTTTTAATGTTTATTTAGTTTTGAGAGAGAGAGAGAGAGCAAGGGAGGGGCACAAAGAAGGAGACAGAGGATCCAAGCAGGCTCCAAGATGTCAGCACAGAGCCTCACGTGGGACTCAAACACCATGAACCATGAGATCATGACCTGAGCTGAAGTTGGACATTTAACTGACTCAGCCACCCAGGCACCCCAGAACTTACAATAAATTCTTTAAAACATGTTATACCCTTGTGGAAAAAAGAAATCTTTATTGAAAGATGTAAAGGACATGAATAAATAGGAAGATAACCCATGTTCAAGAGAGGAAGACTCATAAAACAATATCATTGATCAGTAGTAGATCAGTGAAATTCCAATTAAAACCTAAACAAGATTTCTTATTAGACAAACTTATTTTACATTTATTTATTCATTTATTCATTTATTTATTTATTTACATCCAAGTTAGTTAGCACATAGTGCAACACTGATTTCAGGAGTAGATTCTTTAATGCCCCTTATCCATGTAGCCCATCCCCCTCCCACCGCCCCTCTAGCAACCCTCTGTTTGTTCTCTATATTTAAGAGTCTCTTATGTTTTAGACAAACTTATTTTAAAATATGTGTGTAAGAGCAAAGGTGCTTCAAAAAACAAGATTTGTTTTTTATTTTCTTTTGGTTTTATCCTAACATATATCAAGATTTATTATTGTGTGGTGTTGGTGCAGGAATGCAGAAAGACACCAATAAAACAGATCAGAGAGCCTAGAAATCATACATATGTGGAAAGTTGATTAATGTCAGAGATACCAGAGATAAATAGGGAAAGGAAAGATTTTTCTAATGCTACCATGGTTTGATACTCATATGGAAAAATTGAGCCCTTCTTACCTCAGACTAACATGAATTTCAGGTTATTTCAGGACTTGAAGGTAAAAGGCAAAACTATAAAACTTTTCATAGAAGAGAATAGAGAGGATATTCTTTATGATCTTGGGGAGAATTATTAAAGTTTATCAAAAGCAAAAACAAAATATAAGGAAAAAGTGTATAAATTCAACCACATTAAATATTTTTCAAAAAAGTGAAAAGATAAGTTTAAAAAGTGAGGGGAAATTATTTGCAACAAATATGATTGATGAAGTGCTCATATCTCAAAAAGATTTTTTTTGGGGGGCGCCTGGGTGGCTCAGTCGGTTAAGTGGCCGACTTCGGCTCAGGTCATGATCTCACAGTCCATGAGTTCAAGCCCTGCATCGGGCTCTGTGCTGACAGCTCAGAGCCTGGAGCCTGTTTCAGATTCTGTGTCTCCCTCTCTCTCTGACCCTCCCCACATTCATGCTCTGTCTCTCTCTGTCTCAAAAATAAATAAACGTTAAGAAAAATTTAAAAAAAAAAAAAAGATTTTTTTTTGGCAAATACATAGAGTAGAATAAATAGCCTCATAAAAAAGTGGGTAAAAAACATGAACAGGCATTTCACGGGTTTGAAAACACAAATGACCAATAAATATACACAGTCTTATGAAAAATCAGACAAATGCAAACTAACCACAGTGAGATAGCATTTGCAGATATTGAATCGGCAGGAATTAAAGTCTGGGCCAGTATTATGTGAGTTGAAAATATGGAACAACTGGAACTCTCCTACACTGCTGGTGTTAAGATAAAAATCCAGTGTAATAAAAGGTTGAGAAATTAAACTACACAAAAATTAAAATTTTGCTATGGGATACAAATGCCATAAATGAAATTAAGACAAAAATATTGCAACCTTTATTATGACAGACAAAAACTAATATCTCTGTGTATAAAATCCTTACAAATCATTAAAAACCATCTTACTTGTAAAAAAGAAAAAATGGAGAAAAAGATAGGAGGAACAAGTGACAGGAAAAAAATGACTCAACCTCACTAGTAATGAAAGAAATGCAAATTAAAACCACAAGATTTTGTTTTTGTTGTTGGCTAAAATTAGTTTGATAAATACTACTAAAAAAATCTTCAAAGAGAATATTCTCTTATTTCCCTTATAGAAGGAAACATTAAAACAATAATGTTTTAGTGTTGAATTATTAAGAGACTGAGAAAGGACCACCTGAAATCAGGATTATGAAGTCACAGCAATCAGGGAAGAGTGGGGCAGATTGGTCAAGAGTATCAAATGTAAACAGGCCAAGTAAGTTATGAGCCAGAAGTGTGCTTACGTGAGTGAGAGACTGATGTGAAAAAGGTAACTGAAGATTGCTGTTGAGGTGGAGTTGAAAATCAAAGTAGATTGAGGAGGAAGTAAGGTGATCTAGATAAAGACATGTATAACCCTGGTAGAATCCTATTTTGGTTTTGAAATGATCAGGTTTGAGCCTGTTTAAATGCTGTTGGGCAAGATGCAGAGAAGCAAAGTGAGTAGGGATTCACTCACTTTGAAATTCATAATACAGTAGAGAGATAATTGAGACAATGGGAGTATGGGAGAAAGAGCCCTGAAATGGAAGTCATAAGACCTAGTTTTTATTGTCCCAATTAGTTGTGTTGCTTCATCTCTGACAGGGGTTGGCAAACTCTTTCTGTAAAGGGCTAGGTAGTAAATATTTTAGTCTGTGGGCCCCAGAGTGTCTGTCACATTTACTCAGCTATGCTTTTCTAATAGTAAAGCAGCCATAGACAATAGATAAATTGGTGTGGCTGTGTCCCAGTAAAATTTACTTACCATGGACCCTTAAATTTGAGTTGCAGATAATTTTTTAAGCGACAAATACTATTCCTGACTTTTTTCCAGTCATTTAAATTTCAGTCCCTATGAAAACTAATAGTGGGCCAGCGTTTGCCAATCCCTGATCTGTAAAATGAAAGATACGACAAAAATGTATTTTATTTCTCCATTATATAGTCTTAACTAAGGGATTCTTGGCTTAATTTCACTAAGTGTATATGCAGTTTATCATATGTGTGATCTGATTTAACCATTTGCTTATCAAATAATTCTTAGTCTGAACCATTTAGAACTCTGCAGAAGAACTCAGAAATTACTTTTGTGACTTAAGTTCTGAGAGTATTCTTTATTCATCAGGAACTCTTTTTTGAGATTACTAGAAGAGGAATGAATGATCTTTGCCATATCTGCATATCATCATTACAGTAACTTCTGTAATATTCTAAAGTAGACTTATTTTTTACTTAAGTATATTTTGGGATGGAAAATGAATAGGAAGTCAGTATTATTTGGCACAAATAGAAGGTAAGTGTAAAAATAAGTTAGAACAGTATTATTTGCCAGAAAATCCTGAAACTGAGGCATTGCTTTTGTTGTTGTTAAAGAACAGCAAAGTTTTAGAGATTTTAAAGATAAATTAATAACAAGCTGATTCATACAAAAGTTTGAAAGAGAACTGAAAAAAAACTTTCTCATTAATGCTTGTGTATCTGCAGTCATCCTGAGTTACCTTGTATAAGGACTCAACTGATAGCAGTTGAGTCTCATTAAAGAAACTCTAAGGCTAAGTTTTTCACTTGAAACAGGTTCTGTTATTAAGACTCTTTGACAATCAGGTTAAAGATTTTGCAGGTTTATTTAGTAATCTCTAATCTCCCAAACATGCAAGTCCTTAATGTTTGATGATGGTCTTCGGAAACCCAATACAAATATTCTTCTAAAATGGACTTCAAGAGGATCAAATATTTAGCCTGACTATTTGGCATAGAAGATATCTATTCTTTGGCCATTACTTGTCCCTGAAAAATGTAATACAATTCATAATGCACACAGAGTAACACACTGCAGAAGTTAGTGAATTGTTGGAGGTTAGTTGAGTAGTTGCTAGTATTAGAGAGCTATTAAGAGCTAGTATTAGAACCAACATCACTTGACTTCTAAGCAGGTTATCTTTGCAGTCCTGTGTTTCTTGACAAATAGTGTAACTTGGTTCCATAGGATAGACTTTAGGAATATACAAATAGTTAATTGTGTCCATTATAGCATACAGGTGCTACAACCATGTGAAATATTATTGATATTATCAGTCTCAGAGAAGTTAGGCATTTTGCCTAATATAACATTGTTAATTAATGGTAGAACCAAAATTTGAAACATTATGATTTTTTTGCCTTTCTAAGTAAAATTCATTCTTCATCTAAAACTTCATCTAAGTTTTCTCTTACAAGCTGAAACACTCTTTTACTCCCAGAAATTCCCAAGCCCTTTTCTTTTTTCCCTTTAACTTGCCTTTATACCTTTTATTTCTTGCCATTTGCCCTTGTGAGCACCGCCAGCCCACTGTTACAGGGAAGCAGAGATAAAGGAAACAAAGGCATTCTTATTTTATTCTTAATTGAAAAGGTAGTGCTCCTGATATTTAGCAGTTTGCTATAAATTTTTGGTGTTCGTTACCAATTTCTCTGTCGCTTCCTCTTTCCTAAGATGTTTTTTAAAAAAAAATCATAAGTCTATGCGATCATCATAGTCTATTGAGAGAATCACTTGATTTTTCTTTTTTAGTGTATAGGCAAAATACTTTTAAAAGGTTTATGTAGTAAATGAGATGTACATATTTCCTATTGATAAATCTCCCTTGCATTTCTGGGGTGAACTCAGATGGTTTGTGATATATTAATATCATTTTTACTTTAATTTTTTTATTTTTTAAGTTTATTTGAGAGAGAGAGAGCACGAGCAGGGGAGGGGCAGAGAGAGAATCCCAAGCAAGCTCCACATTCCGTGCTGAACCCAACATGGGGCTCGATCTCACAATTGTGAGATCATCACCTGAACTGAAATCAGGAGTTGTATGCTTAACCAACTGAACCATCCAGGAGCCCCATAATATCATTTTTACTTTTAGAATCAGTTTGTAACTTCTAATTTAATTTCTTCTTGACAGTACTAAAGATGATGAATTCTTGTAATTCCTTCTTAAATCAGTTTTAATAATTTTTTTCCTAGAATGTATTATTTTGTATAATCTTCAAGTGTGTTAGCTTAACATTGATCATAATATACATACTTATTTTTTAAGTGTTTATTTATTTACTTTTGAGAGAGAGAGCATGAGTGGGAGAGAGGCAGAGAGAGAATCCCAAGCAGGATTCACACTGTCAGCATAGAACCTGATGTGGTTCTTGATCTAACAAACCACGAGATTATGACCTGAGTGAAAATCAAGAGTCAGACACTCAACCATTTGCATACATATGTAAAAACATATCCTGTTATATACTACAGAACAGGATATGTTTATGGGACTGTGAATATGAATATAAAGATTTATATGAATTTGTTATCACTTTAATATGGCTAAGTTGTTTAGGCTGAAGTTTTTCAAGTATTATTCCTACTTGAAAAATTGCTGGGTGCAACTTAATAAAGAACATTGAAGGGCGCCTGGGTGGCTTAGTCGGTTAAGCGTCCAACTTCAGATGCTCAGGTCATGATCTCACAGCTTGTGGGTTTGAGCCCCACATCAGGCTCTGTGCTGACGGCTCAGAGCCTGGAGCGTGCTTCACATTCTTTGTCTCCGTCTCTCTCTGCTCCTCCCCTGCTCATACTCTTCTCTGTCTCTCAAAAATAAACAAACATTAAAAAAAATTTTTTTTTAAAGAACATCGAATACCATTGTGCCCTGAATATTCATTTTTCACTACAGTTTTTAACTTAGCTAATTTGTGACTTAGTGTTATCCTAAGCACTAAGGAACAAAACCAGTGAATTTCAGAGGCCCACTTTATTAGTAAATTGTACTAGAGGAACATTGTATGAGAAACCATACAGCTATAATAGTATCCACCTTTCCTGAAAATACAGTTTAACTATAGTTAAAGGCAGTATTGAGGATTGTTGCAGCACTTGGCCCTTCAAGTATATTCAAGTGATGGTAGTATCCCTTTGTGTACAGTAGGTATAGATCACGATTAATTGAAAAGTTTTCTTGTAATTTAAGTCATTAAATAAATTATTCTTCCTTCTCCCCCTTACCAGATGAATATGGCTATCTTGACAGCTATCTCTCAGGCTGGTATATCTTGGCAACAGTATTTCTTTTGTTGTTGTTAAAGATTTTATTTTTACATAATCTCTGCACCCAACACAGGGCTCAAACTCACAATGCCAAGATAAAGAGTCACGTGCTCTACCAACTGAGTTAGCCAGGTGCCCTGACTCAAGATAGTGTATCTTGTGGGTGTTCTTGTTAGGTGACAACACCACTGGTGTCTATCAGTGAAGCTAGATGAGAGAAAGGCTGATTTTCTGTTTCTAGAGATTTCTGTCTATTCAGATTCCCTATTCTGATCCATGTTTGGGAGATTGTAAGATTATCTCCCATAAAGGGTGGAGTGGGGATTGAAGGGAAAATCTTTTGTGAACCTTCTGTAGAATTTTATCCTTTATGATCCTTCTGTAGAATTTTGGCAGCTATTAATGTAGATTATGAGCTAAGTTGGAACTAAGCAGTTAATAGCTATCAGGAGGTCCATGAACCATATTATGAAATGGTATGAAAAAATCCATGTCTACATATATTTCTGTGTGTAGACTCCATAACTTTCCTTCAATACCTAGTATGAGTTCTACTTGAAAGGTTAAGAATTAACTGTATGTGTTGGGTGGGAGGGGAGGGAGGGTTGGAGAGAGAAAGAAGGGAGGAAAAGAAATCTGTTATAGTATGACAATATATGAGGTCTTAATCCATTTATAGAGTGATACTATGGAACATTAGCCAATGATTGACTGTTTAGGCAATCCACTGTAGGGATAGTCCTGTAGTAGTTGGTTTACAACTTTAGGTTTTTCCCACAGGCAGAGATTCTGATTTAGAGAATTCATTCTGTTCACAGAAGTGTATAGACAAAATGCTTTTTAAAAACATAGTATTTGGCAAGAATTTTACCAAATGTTAATAAAAAATTGTTGTTCAGAGGTGACTGGGTGGCTCAGTCAGTTGAGCATCTGGTGTCAGCTCAGGTAATGACTCACAGTCCGTGAGTTTAAGCTCCACATCGGGCTCACTGCCGTCAGCATAGAGCCTGCTTCAGATCCTCTGTCTCCTTCTCTCTCTGTCCCTACCCCATCAAAATTAAATAAACATTTTTTTTAATTGTTTGGAAGTTATTAAACTTTTCAGGAACACACACTTTTAGTTACCCCATTACAGTTTTATAAATTACAGAGAAAAGGTTTATTAGAAGCTAACAAAATAAATATTTAAAACATTATGTAAAAGCTAAAGCTGTTAATTTTTTATTTTGGGTGACCTGACAAATTGTGATTGGAACCTGTTGTGAGTGTGACCAAGACAGTGTGTTCAATTCCATGTAAGAAATTTTAAAGTTTTACTGCCATTGCCTCTTACTTATTAATTGACCTTTTGTTTAATAATTTCGGGTTGATTTTAGGCCACCAACAAAATGGAAATGAAAGATATTGCTAAACACAAGACACTATGGAAAATGAACTCAACCAGTGAGCCTTTATTACTTGCTGGTGTAGAAGTCAATCCTTTGAAGAAATTCACTATTCCCAAGATCAGGAGGGCAGCTGGGAAAGGTAATATTTACTATTTCCAAGGAAGGCGGGGTTATTTTATAACTATTACTGCATTTTTCTGATTCTTAGTTTGTGTTCATCTTCTGTTTTGACTATATAAAATTAGATGAAGTCATGCCTTTAATTCCTTAAACACACATGTACCTTTGGTTCACACACAATGAAACAGACATGACTCCTATCCCTTTCACTAAGTACACTTAAAATTGCTGGACATTATACACAAAACAAATAGTAGAAGACTTTGGAAAGTGTAGAGAAGATGGACCACTTAAAAACCCTGGGACTCAAGGAATGTCACTGCAGTAAGTTCTCCGAATTTTATGTTTGTGTTTCCTCCATGTCTCAGATCATATGCCAACAGTCCAGGAATACCAGCTGGAATAGACACAGAAAGCCCCAAGAAAAGTGTCTTCTCCCTTGAAAAGGACTAGGAAGGGCACATCCTAGAAAAATAGAAACTTATTTGACAGTATATCCCTTACTCCTACAAAAAACTAGGGGGGAAAATATAGTCGGTACACCTTTGTTAGCAAAAGCTAAGTGGAGGGCTTAGACTTCTATCCACTCCTCTCCCCTTCATGGCAGTAACAGGTTCCCCTCCCTGGCATCCCCTCCCCTGCAGTGTCAGTGGTTTTCCATCCCTGCCTGTGGTGATGAGCCACCCCTTCTCACTTGGAATAGAGTCCATGAAGACCAAGTATGGAGCCTGGACTGCTATCACACCTGTCAGTTACAAAACACCTGTCCCTTTCCCACATTGTCATTGGAGGCTGAGTCAGGAGCAGTGACTTCTACCCCTTTCTCATGGTAACAAAGCACCCCCCCACACACACACACACAGTGTTGTTGGAGACTCTTTAGGGAGCCAGGATTTCAGTCCAATCTGGTGGTAAAGAAATCAGTCCCTCCCTTTTCTTACTGACAGTTTCCCCTGTTAGCTCAATTTCAGTAGAGGCTTGGTAAAACCCAAGACTAAATATGATCCAGAATATCTTAACAATATCCAAAATGACCAAAATAAAATTTTTTGAAATCACTCATTTTATACCAACCAGGAAAAATATCAACTTGAATGAGACAAAGTAATCCATAGATGCCAATACTCTGATGAAACAGATGTTGGAATTAATCTGACAAGGCTCTTAAGGCAGCCATTATAATGGTGTTTCAGTAAGCAACTATGAACACTCTTGAAACAAATGAAAAAATAGAAAATCTCAACAAAAAAATGCAAAATGTAATAAAGAACCAAGTAGAAATTTTGGAACTGAAAAATACAATAATCAAAATAAAAACTCAAAGGATGGATCCAGAGAAGAGTTGAGAAGAAGACATTGGAAATAGTGAATTTGAAGATAATAACAATAGAAATTACTCAGCCTGAATGACACAGGAGAACGTACACATGCACACACAGAAAAAAATACCAGAGCTTCAGGAATGTGTGGAACAATAATATAAGATTTAACATCTTTGTCCTCAGTGTCCCCAAAGAAGAAGAGAAAGAGTGTAGAAAAGTACTTGAAGGAATATTGGCTAAAAAATTTCCCAAATTTGGCAAAGGGCATAAACCTGCATAGTCAAAAGGCTGAAGGTTCCATAAACCCAAAAAGTCCATGCTATAGCACAGCATAATCAAACTTCTGAAGACTAAGGACAGAAAAATCTTGAAAGCAACTAGAGCAACCACATATCTATAAGGGAAAAAAACATTTTTGAGTAAACTCTATGCCCAACAGGGGGCTTGAGCTCATGACTCCCCCAAGAGTAAGAGTCATGTGCTTCAACCAACTGAGCCAGCCAGGTGCCCCTATAGGGGAAAATTTTTTTGAATGACAGAAGATTTTTCATTAGAAACCATGGAGCCTAGAGGAGGTGGCATAACATTTAAGTATAGAAGGAGAAGAACTGTCAACCCATAGTTCTATCCCTGGCAAAAATATCCTTCAGGAATAGAAATGAAGTAGACATTTTCAGATGAAGTAAATTAAAATTTTTTCATCAACACATGGCTGAAAGAATGGCTGAACAAAGTTCTCTAAACAAAGCAACAGAAGAAGGAAGCTGGGAACATTAGGAATTAAGGAAAGATTCAAAATACAGGGAAATATAATGAGCCATCCTCTTGAGTTTTATAATTATGTTTGACAGTTGGAAAAAAAGTTGTAACATTCTCTGATGTGATTCTCAGTGTATATAGAGGAAATAATTATAAAGTGAGAAGTTACCTTTGGAAGGAACTGGGCGAATGGGAATATAGGTGCTTTCTGTATTATATATTACAACTACATGTGAATCTACAGTTACATCAGAATTAAAAGATTTTTATAAAAATAGATCAAAATGGATTTTTTTAAATGTTTGAGTAACCCATAGGAAGTCAGGAAAATGAAATCAAGAATTGAACAGTGGAGGAAAAAACAGATAAATGGCAGGCTTAAGCCCTAACATACCAATTATATTAAGTGTAAATGATATATACCAATTAAAAAAACGGTTGACACAATATATTTTTATTATTTTTTTTTAATATGAAATTTATTGTCACATTGGTTTCCATACAACACCCAGTGCTCATCCCAACAGGTGCCCTCCTCAATACCCATCACCCACCCTACCCTCCCTTCTACCCCCCATCAACCCTCAGATTGTTCTCAGTTTTCAAGAGTCTCCTATGGTTTGGCTCCCTCCCTCTCTAACTTTTTTAGAGTCAATGGGGGAGTTCTCCTCCCCCATGGTCTTCTGTTAAATTTCTCAGGATACACATAAGAGTGAAAACATACAGTATCTGTCTTTCTCTATGTGACTTATTTCACTTAGCATAACATTCTCCAGTTCCATCCACGTTGCCACAAAAGGCCATATTTCATTCTTTCTCATTGCCACGTAGTATTCCTTTGTGTATATAAACCACAATTTGTTTATCCATTCATCAGTTGATAGACATTTAGGCTCTTTCCATAATTTGGCTCTTGTTAAAAGTGCTGCTGTAAACATTGGGGTACAGGTGCCCCTATGCATTAGCACTCCTGTATCCCTTGGGTAAATTCCTAGCAGTGCTATTGCTGGGTCATAGGGTAGATCTATTTTTAATTTTTTGAGCAAGCTCCACACTGTTTTCCAGAATGGCTGCACCAGTTTGCATTCCCACCAACAGTGCAAGAGGGTCCTGTTTCTCCACATCCTCTCCAGCATCTATAGTCTCCTGATTTGTTCATTTTGGCCACTCTGACTGGTGTGAGGTGGTATCTGAGTATGGTTTTGATTTGTATTTCCCTGATGAGGAGCAACGTTGAGCATCTTTTCATGTGCCTGTTGGCCATCTGGATGTCTTCTCTAGAGAAGTGTCTATTCGTGTTTTCTGCCCATTTCTTCACTGGATTATTTGTTTTTCGGGTGTGGAGTTTGGTGAGTTCTTTATAGATTTTGGATACTAGCCCTTTGTCCGATATGTCATTTGCAAATATCTTTTCCCATTCCATCGGTTGCCTTTTAGTTTTGTTGATTGTTTCTTTTGTAGTGCAGAAGCTTATTATCTTCATGAGGTCCCAATAGTACATTTTTGCTTTTAATTCCCTTGCCTTTGGAGATGTGTCAACTACGAAATTGCTGCGGCTGAGGTCAGGGAGGTTTTTTTCCTGCTTTTTCTTCTAGGGTTTTTATGGTTTCCTGTCTCACATTCAGGTCCTTTATCCATTTTGAGTTTATTTTTGTGAATGGTGTAAGAAAGTGGTCTAGTTTCATTCTTCTGCATGTTGCTGTCCAGTTCTCCCAGCACCATTTGTTAAAGAGACTGTCTTTTTTCCATTGGATAGTCTTTCCTGCTTTGTCAAAGATTAGGTTGGCCATACTTTTGTGGGTCCAATTCTGGAGTCTCTATTCTATTCCATTGGTCTTTGTGTCTGTTTTTGTGCTAATACCATGCTGTCTTGATGATTACAGCTTTTTAGTAGAGGCTAATGTCTGGGATTGTGATGCCTCCTGCTTTGGTCTTCTTCTTCAAAATTACTTTGGCTATTCAGGGCCTTTTGTGGTTCCATATAAATTTTAGGATTGCTTGTTCTAGCTTCAAGAAGAATGCTGGTGCAATTTTGATTGGGATTCCATTGAATGTGTAGATAGCTTTGGGTAGTATTGACATTTTAACAATATTTATTCTTCCAATCCATGAGCGTGGAATGTTTTTCCATTTCTTTATATCTTCTTCAATTTCCTTCCTTAGCTTTCTATAGGTTCCAGCATACAGATCTTTTACATCTTTGGTTAGGTTTATTCCTAGGTATTTTATGATTCTTGGTGCAATTGTGAATGGGATCAGTTTCTTTTTTTGTCTTTCTGTTGCTTCATTATTAGTGTATAAGAATGCAACTGATTTCTGTACATTGATTTTGTATCCTGCGACTTTGCTGAATTCATACATCAGTTCTAGTAGACTTTTGGTGGAGTCTGTTGGGTTTTCCATGTATAATATCATATCATCTGCAAAAAGTGAAAGCTTAACTTCATCTTTGCCAATTTTGATGCCTTTGATTTCCTTTTGTTATCTGATTGCTGATGCTAGCTCTTCCAACACTATGTTAAACAACAGCGGTGAGGGTGGATATCCCTGTCGTGTTCCTGATCTCAGGGGGAAAGCTCTCAGTTTTTCCCCATTGAGAATGATATTAGCTGTGGGCTTCTCATAAATGGCTTTTATGATGTTCAAGTATGTTCCTTCTATCCTGACTTTCTCGAGGGTTTTTATTAAGAAAGGATGCTGAATTTTGTCAAATGCTTTTTCTGCATCAATTGACAAGATCATATGGTTCTTTTCTTTTCTTTTATTAATGTGATGTATCACATTGATTGATTTGCGAATATTGAACCAGCCTTGCAGCCCAGGAATGAATCCCATTTGATCATGGTGAATAATTCTTTTTATATGCTGTTGAATTTGATTTTCTAGTATCTTATTGAGAATTTTTGCATCCATATTCATCAGGGATATTGGCCTGTAGTTCTCTTTTTTTGCTGGGTCTCTGTCTGGTTTAGGAATCAAAGTAATGCTGGCTTCAGAGAATGAGTCTGAAAGTTTTCCTTCCCTTTCTATTTTCTGGAACAGCTTGAGAAGGATAGGTATTATCTCTGCTTTAAATGTCTGGTAGAATTCCCCAGGGAAGCCATCTGATCCTGGACTCTTATTTGTTGGGAGATTTTTGATAACTGATTCAATTTCTTCACTGGTTATGGGTCTGTTCAAGTTTTCTATTTCTTCCTGTTTGAGTTTTGGAAGTGTGTGGGTGCTTAGGAATTTGTCTGTTTCTTCCAGGTTGTCCAGTTTGTTGGCATATAATTTTTTATAGTATTCCCTGATAATTGCTTGTATTTCTGAGGGATTGGTCATAATAATTCCATTTTCATTCATGATTTTATCTATTTGGGTCATCTCCCTTTTCTTTTTGAGAAGCCTGGCTAGAGGTTTATCAATTTTGTTTATTTTTTCAAAAAAAACAACTCTTGGTTTCGTTGATCTGCTCTACAGTTTTTTTATATTCTATATTGTTTATTTCTGCTCTGATCTTTATTATTTCTCTTCTTCTGCTGGGTTTGGGGTGTCTTTGCTGTTCTGCTTCTATTTCCTTTAGGTGTGCTATTAGATTTTGTACTTGGGATTTTTCTTGTTTCTTGAGATAGGCCTGGATTGTAATGTATTTTCCTCTCAGGACCTCCTTTGCTGCATCCCAAAGCATTTGAATTGTTGTATTTTCATTTTCATTTGTTTCCATGTATTTTTTAATTTCTTCTCTAATTGCCTGGTTGACCCATTCATTCTTTAGTAGGGTGTTCTTTAACCTCCATGCTTTTGGAGGTTTTCCAGACTTTTTTCTTGTGGTTGATTTCAAGCTTCATAGCATGGTCTGAAAAATGTGCATGGTATGATTTCAATTCTTGTATACTTAGGAAGGGCTGTTTTTGTGACCCAGTATGTGAGCTATCTAGGAGAATGTTCCATGTGCACTCGAGAAGAAAGAAACAAGGGCCCTGAATGATACAATATATTTTTTTCTTTTTTTTTTGATACAATATATTTTTTAAGATGACTGAAGTATATAATGTTGATAAATCCACTGCAGATATACTGATACACATTTTTTAAAGTAACATAGGCAGAAAGGCCATGGAAACAGCCAAAATAAAGCAAGACTAGCTTTATTCATATCAGATAAAGCAGAATTCTGAGGAAAGAAAATTACCAGGAACAAAGAGGGATGTTGCATAATGATGAGAGAAAGGGTCAATCTACCCATAAGACATAGCAAACCTTAATGTGTATACATCAAACAACAGAGCTTCAGTATGCATGAATCAAAATTATTAGAAATTAAAGAAGAAATGGAAAAATTCAGATTTACAGCTGGAGACTTTAGTATACCTCTGTCAACAATTGGTAGAACTGAACTATTAAGGCAGAAAATCAGCAAAGATACAGAAGAACTTGACACCATCAAACAACAGAATCTAATTGACATTTATTTTTTTTTTTTTTTAATTTTTTTTTTCAACGTTTTTTATTTATTTTTGGGACAGAGAGAGACAGAGCATGAACGGGGGAGGGGCAGAGAGAGAGGGAGACACAGAATCGGAAACAGGCTCCAGGCTCCGAGCCATCAGCCCAGAGCCTGACGCGGGGCTCGAACTCACGGACCGCGAGATCGTGACCTGGCTGAAGTCGGAGGCTTAACCGACTGCGCCACCCAGGCGCCCCTCTAATTGACATTTATACATGACTTCACCCAACAACAGCAGAGTAGATATTCTTTTCAAACGCTCATTTGACACTTATCAAGATAGACAATATGTTGGGCCCTGAAACACATCTCCCCATATTTAAAGAATTGAAGTCATACAGAATATGTTCTTGGACCATATGCAAAGTAGAAATTCATAGAAAGTAATAGGTCTCAAGACACATGGAAAATAACACATTTCTAAATATTCATGAGATTTCAAGAGAAATAAAATGCATTGAATCAAAATGAAAATGCAACATAGCAGAATTTTAGGGACACAGCTAAAGCATTGCTAACAAATTTATAGCACTGAATACTTAACATTAGAAAATAGAAAGGATTTCATATGATCTAGTAATTCCACAACTGGGTATTTATCCAAATAATACAAAAACACTAATTCAAAAACCTGTGTGTTTATTGAAGTATAACTCACAATAGCTAAATTATGGAAGCAGCCCAAATGTCCATTGATAGATGAATGGATAAAGAAGATGTGGAATACTCTCTCTCTCTCTCTCTCTCTCTCTCTCTCTCTCTCTCTCTCACACACACACACACACACACACACACACACAGTGGAATACTATTCAGCCATAAAAAAGAATGAAATCGACATTTGCAACAACATGGATGGATCTAGAGAGTATAATGCTAAGCAATATAAGTCAGTCAGAGAAAGACAAATACCATGTGATTTCACTCATATGTGGAATTGAAGAAAATTAATGAACAAAATTAAAAAGAGACAAGCCAGTGGGGCACCTGGGTGGCTCAGTCGGGTAAGTGTCCGACTTTGGCTCAGGTCATGAATCTCCGTTTAGGAGTTTGAGCCTCCTGTCTGGCTCTGTGCAGACAGCTCAGAGCCTGGAGCCTGCTTCAGATTCTCTGTTTCATCTCTGCTCCTTCCCTGCTCATACTCTGTCTCTCTCAAAAATAAACACTGAAAAAATTATTAAAAAGAGAGAGAGAGAGACAAGCCAAAACTAGACTCTTAACTATAGAGAACTGACGGTTACCAGAGGGAAAGTGGGTAGAGAGATGGGTGAAATAGGTGAAGGGAAGTTAAGAGTACATTTATCTTGATGAGCACTGAGTAATGTATAGAATTGTTGAATCACTATATTGTACACCTGAAACTATATGTTAACACCGTATGTTAACTGTTCTGGAATTAAATTTTTTAAAAATAGGAATAATTTCATAACAGTAACTTCAGCTTCCACCTTAAGAAAATAAGAACGGAATAACAAGCCCAAAACAAGCAAAGAAGGAAAATCAATGAAAAATAAGTTGGTTGATTGAAAAAATAAAAAACTTGACAAATCTTTAGCAAGACTGACAGAAGGGACAAATGTTACAAATTACCACTATCAGGAATGAAATGGGATATCACTTCTGACCCACAGCATTAAAGGTTAATAAGGGAATGCTATGAACAGATCTACTTACATAAACATAGATGAAATAGACCCATTTGTCCGAAACTACAAAGTAACAAAACATTGTTGGAAAAGAAATCTCCAGACCCAGATGGTTTCACTGGAGAATTCTAAACATTTAATTAATTAATTATTAATTTAATTATTTTATTTTTGAGAGAGAGTGAACACAAGCTGGGGAGGAGCAGAGAGAGAGGGGGACAGAGGATATGAAGTGAGCTCTGCACCGGCAGCGGCGGCACAACGCAGGGCTCAAACTCATGAACCATGAGATCATGACCTGAGCCGAAGTAGGACACTCAACCGACTGAGCCACGCAGATGCCCCAGAATGCTATACATTTAAAAAAGAGTTAATACAAATTCCACAGAACCTCTTCCAGAAAATAGAAAATAATTTTATGATATTACAAGCAGACAAATGCAATACAAAAAAAGAACAACACATGCCAATATCCATCATGAATATTGGTGCAGAAATCTTATACAAAATATAAGCGAATTCAACAGCACTGTATATAAAATGAATTAGACCAGAGTACCAAAGAAAATTTATTTGAGGGATGCAAGCCTGGTTTTGTATTTGAAAGCGAATCTATATTTGCAGGATAGAGAACAATTGCATAATCATATTAATTAATGCAAAGAAAGCATTTGACAAGTTTCAACACTCATGACAAAGACCCAGCAGACTAAGAACAGGGCAATTTCCTCAACTTGATAAGGAGTATATTAAAAATGACTGTAGCTAACATCACACTTAATGATGAACAACTGAAGTTTTCTCTGTAAGAGAAGAAGGCAAGAACATTCTCATTTACCATTCTTATCAACATAGTGCTGGAAATTGTAGCCAGTGCAAAAAGTGAATGAAATTGATTTAAAAACAGAGATTGGAAAAGAAGAAATAAAACTTTCTGTTTGAAGATAACGTAGGGAAACCCAAGGAATTAAAAAAAAAAAAAAA
>NC_064811.1:172727224-172819319 GCF_023721935.1 Panthera uncia
AAAAAAAAAAAAAAAAAAAAGAAAAAAAAAAAAAAGTCCCCAACTAGTAAGTCCAGCAAGGTCACTGGATGCATGATTAAAATACAAAAATCATGGGGCGCCTGGGTGGCGCAGTCGGTTAAGCGTCCGACTTCAGCCAGGTCACGATCTCGCGGTCCGTGAGTTCGAGCCCCGCGTCAGGCTCTGGGCTGATGGCTCGGAGCCTGGAGCCTGTTTCCGATTCTGTGTCTCCCTCTCTCTGCCCCTCCCCCGTTCATGCTCTGTCTCTCTCTGTCCCAAAAATAAATTAAAAACGTTGAAAAAAAAATTAAAAAAAAAATAAAAAATAAATAAAATACAAAAATCATAGAAGCAACTAAGTGTCCATAGATGGTTGAATGGATAAAGAAGATGGAGTATATGTGCGCACACACACATACACACAGGAATATTAGCCATAAAAAAGAATAAAATCTTGCCATTTGTGACAACATGGATGGACCTAGAGGGTATTATACTGTGTGAAATAACTTAGAAAAACACAAATACCATATGATTTCACTTAACATGTGGAATCTAAAACACAGAACAAGTGAACAAGAAAAAAGCAGAAATAGACTCATAAATACAGAAAAGAAACTAAGGGTAGCCAGAGGGGAGAGAAGTTGGGGGAATGGGCAAAATAAGTGAAGGGGATTAGGAAGTACAAACTTCCAGTTATAAGTTAAGTCATGGGAATGAGAAATACAGTCTAGGGGATATAATTAATAATATTGTAGTGACTTTGGATGGTGACATATGGTAACTATACTTATTGTGGTGAGCATTTTGTAAAGTATATAATTGTTGAATCACTATGTTGTATACCTGAAACTAATATATTATTGTATACCAACTCAGCTATGTCTCAATTTTTAAAAAATGGAAGAAATCAGTTAAATTTTTATAGATTAGCAAGGGGCACATGAAAATTAACACGAATATCAAACATAATGCCATTTATAATAGCTCAAAACATGAAATACATATGTAGAAGTCTAACAAAAACATGTATGGTGTTTTTATGCTTTAAACAATAAATGCTGATGAAAGAAATCAAAGAGAATCTGTTACTGGGGAGGTGTACTTACATTCATGGATTAGAAGACTCAGCATAATGAAGATGTCAGTTGTCCGCAAATTTAGATTTATTGCCATTTCTCTCAAAATCCCAGCAAGTCTTTTTGTAAATAAATTTATTCTCAAATTTGCATGAAAAGGCAAAGAAACTAGAATAGCTTAAACAATTTTGAAGTAGAAACACAAAGTGTAATTACTCTGCTCAATACTAAAAGCTTACTCTGTAGCTACAGTAATCAAGACAGCGTAGCATTGGCAGAAGAATAGACATGAGTGGAACAGAATAGAGACTCCAGAAATAAACCCACATTAATACGCTTGTTTGATTTTCTTTCAATTAATTTTTATGAAAGTATATTCAATGGAGGAAAGGTAGTCTTTTCATCAGATATTGCTGGAGCAATTGGACAGCATCCATAGGCAAGAAAATGAACTTCTCCCTACTTCACACAAAACATAATTACAGTTGAATCATGGGTGGGGCCTGGCTGGCTCATTTTGTAGATCATGCGACTCTTGATCTCAAGATTGTGAGTTCAAGCCCCAAACTGGGTGTAGAGATTACTTGAAACTAAAATCGTGGAAAAAGAATCATGGGTTTAAATGGAAAATGTGAAACTAAAATTTTTAGAAGAAAACATGACAGAATATCTGAAGAATCTAGAACAGTTCTCAGAAGTGATGTCAAAAGCACAAGGTATATAAATTTGAGCCCCACACTGGGTATAGAGATTACTAAAAAAAAAAATAAACTTTAAAAAAAAAAGGAAAAGTTGATAAATTGGCTTCATCACAATTAAAAATTTTTGTAAAAGACTGTTAGGTAAGTGAAAAGACAAGCTTAGTGGGAGAAAAGGTAGGGTTTTGTTTTTTTGTTTTAAGTATAGTTGACACACAATGTTACATTAGTTTCAGGTGTACAGCATAGTGATTCAACAACTCTACATTATGCTGTGCTCCCGACAAGTGTAGCTACTATCTGTCACCATACAATGTTCAACACTGTTAAGTACCATTGACTATATTCCCTATGCTGTACCTTTTCTCCCCATGACTTATTTATTCCATAATGGGAAACCCATATCTACTCCCCTTTACCCATTTTGCTCTTCCTTCCACCCCCCCCTTCCCTCAGGCAACCATCAGTTTTTCTATTTATGGGTCTGATTTTTACTTTTTGTTTTTTATTTTCCACATATAAGTGAAATCATATGGTATTTGTTTTTTCTCTTTCTGACTTATTTCATGTAGCATAATATCCTCTAGGTTCATCCATGTTGTTGCAAATGGCAAGATCTTATCCTTTTTTGTGACTGAGTAATATTAAATTGTAAATATATATACCACAGCTTTTTAAAAAAAATTTTAATGGTTTTTTTTTTTTGAAAGAGAGACAGAGCGTGAGCTGGGGAAGGGCAGAGGAGACACAGAATCTAAAGCAGCTCCAGGCTGTGAGCTGTCATCACAGAGCCCAACGCGGGGCTGGAACCCATGAGCTCTGAGATCATGACGTGAGCCGAAGTCAGACACTCAACCGACTGAGCCACCCAAGCACCCCTATATACCACATCTTTATCCACTCATCTATCATTGGACACTTGGGCTTCTTCCATACCTTGGCTATTGCAAATAATGATGTGCTAAACATAGGGGTTCATGTATCTTTTCACATTTGTGTTTTCATTTTGGGGGGTAAAAACCCAGTAGTGGAATTACTGAATCGTATGGTATTTCTGTTTTTAATTTTTTGAAGAACTAACATTCCCGCCAACAGTGCACAAGGGTTCCTTTTTCTCCACATCCTCGTCAACACTTGTAAATCATGTATCTGAGAAGAACTCAGATCTTGAACATGTAAAGTGCTTTGCAAATTCAATAGTAAGAAAAAGACATTCCAATAGTAAGGAAAAAACATGAACAGACATTTCACTAAAGAGGATGTACAGACAGCAAATGAGCATATAAAAAGATGTTCAACATCATAGCCATTAAGGAAATGGAAACCACAATAAGATACCACTACTCATTTGATGAAACAGCTAAAATTAAAAGAATAACAATGCCAAATGTTAGCAAAGATATGGAGAAACCAAATCAGTCATATAACCAGTGGAAATGTAAGATAGCTCAGCCACTCTTTGAAAAACAGTTTGATAGTTTCTTAAAAACACCAAACGTGCAAGTATCATATAACCCAGAAATTGCACTTTTGGGCATATCCCAGAGAAGTGAAAACTTAGGTCCACACAAAAACCATACACAAATGTTCATAGCAGCCTTATTTGGAATAGCCAAAAATTGGCTACCACCTAGGTTTACAGTGAGTGGATGGTTAGACTATGGTACCATGGAATACTTAGCAATAAAAAGAAACCATCTACTGAAATAACAACTTAGTTGGATCTCAAAGGGATTATCTTGAATGAAAAAAGCCAATGTCCATAGGTCACAAATACAAAATTCTACTTAACAAAACATTCTCGAAATGACAAAGGTATAGAATATGGAGAACAGATGAGTAGTTTTCAAGACTTAGAGGCAGAGAAGGGGAATAGGGTTATCAGTATGATTCTGTTTATAAAACAGTAAGGGAGATCTTTGTGGTGATGAATCTTGATTATAGTGGTTGCCATGAATCTATATATATGGTAAAATTGCATAGAACTATACACACAAATACAAGTATATGTAAAACTGATAAAATCTTAAGATCTGTGGATTGTACCAATATTATTTTTCTGGTTTTGATATTATAGTTATATGTCATTGTGTAGATGTACAAAGATGTAATTTTAAAGTCAAATAACCACTTGCCCTTTTCTTTATCTTTAGCTTACTTGTCACCTTGTTGCACCAACACTAGAGAGTATAGTTTCATACATGATACTCTTAACCAGTGCCGACTTGATGTAGGCTGTGATCTACAATCATCATGGCAGTTTGGGGATACAAAACTGGTTCACAATGAGGATCTGGAAAAAAAATTTACTTCTAAGAGGTAAGTTATTACGACCTAAAAGTTGAGATTTTTTTTCATTTTTACTATAAAGTTTTATATAAATTAGTAATTTCTACCATTTGAGATTTGGTAAGTACCACTACAAAAATAAGTACAGAGATTATTTATTCATTATTTTATTGGCTTCTCATGGCCTTGTGTAATAGTGAAGAGCTAAGTGTGATATTTTGGTTAATAAATTTTACAGGTTAACGTAGCCAGATTTCAGACACTTGTAGTTTTTTAATCCTGATAAATTTTTCAGAAGCATATATCAGCACATTTATTGAGCAGCCATTTTATAGATTCTTTGTGCCTCCTGCATAATATAAAACAGCAGTTAAAGAATTCAGAAAAATGGGGGCACCTGGGTGGCTCAGTCGGTTGAGCATCTGACTTCGGCTCAGGTCATGATCTCACAGCTTGTGAGTTTGAACCCCGAGTCAGGTGCTGACAGCTCAGAGCCTGGAGCCTGCTTCAGAATCTGTGTCTCCCTCTCTCTCTACTCTTCCCCCCACTTGTGCTCTCTTTTTCAAAAATAAACAAACATTAAAAAAATTTTTAAAAGAATTTAGAAAAATAACTTTTTTTTCCTTGACTCAACCATTCAGAGACTTAGTTGATGTTTTAATTTGGCAAGATTATATCTGGCTATTTCCAGCTATTCCACTAGAGCCACTATTTTTTTTCTTCTGAAAAACTTTTGAGTGTAGTTAACACATAGTATTTACATTAGTTTCAGGTATACGACTATTTCTGATATTAATTTTTCAAAAGTACTACTTGTACTTTTTGGGAAGGCATAATCCATTATGTTGTTTTGATAAGAAAGAAGAAAAGCATATGCAATTTCTCATAAACATTTTGCATTTATAGGTCTAGATCTTATGTGAATACAATATAGCTTTTTCATTTTCTGAATTTTTCTCCTTTATCAATTTGCATTTAATGTAAAACCTAACTGTAGTTTGATGCAAGACCCATATTTAGAACTCATTTTGGAATGTTTTTTGTTTCTTTTTTTGTTTTAAAATTAATTACTCTTGACTCAAACATACATACCCCCTGGTATCACTTTGAGAGAATTGGTGGGAATGACAGATATAGTTGATAGCATATTCTTTCATCTAGAAACCACAGTTTTGAGCAAAAGTAGAATGGACTGGATATATCCTGCCACTTCCAAATTGAAGTAATAGTTTGATCAAAAATTAATTCCTGGTATTGCTCTTTGATTTTGGTTCTTTTAGGCTTTTTAAAATTTTACCCTTTTTTGTAATGCCCCCCTGCCCAACACTTAATTTACAACCTCTTAAAGTTAGCAGAGAAATTAGAACCATGCAACAAGACATGTAAGAACATTGCAAATAACCAACAATATAGATTTATTGGTTTCTTAGGTATTTGCCCAGTTAGACAAACTCATTTGTTTCCCATAGTACTTTATACTCATTTTTCTTACTACAAATATTGGTTTTGTGAGATTCTCCTGTATTGTGAGTTTTATCTCATTTGTGTTTATGTCCATAGCATGAAACTGGCAACACAGTGGGCACTTAATTGTTAAGTTAAATTTTTCTTTCTTTCTTTTTTTTTAAGTGGAATGTTTCACCAGTTTGCATATCATCCTTGCACAGGGGGCCATACTAATCTTCTCTGTATCATTCCAGTTTTAGTGTAGTGCTGCTGAAGTGAGCACAAATTTTTATTTCATTTTTTAAAACTCCATAGGTTTTAAAGGGCCCTTAATTAACCTTAAGGCACAAGTGGGAATAAAATAAAAGGAAAAATAAATAAGAATGGTTAGCAGAAATCAAAAAGAATGAAATCTTGCCATTTACAACTACGTGGATGGAACTGGAAGGTATTATGCTAAGTGAAATTAGTCAGAGAAAGACAAATAAATGACTTCATTCATATGAGGACTTTAAGATACAAAACAGATGAACATAAGGGAAGGGAAGCAAAAATAATAAAAAACAGGGAGGGGAACAAAACATAAGAGACTCCTAAATATGGAAAACAAACAGAGGGTTACTGGAGGGGTTATGGGAGGGGATGGGCTAAATGGGTAAGGGGCATTAAGGAATCTACTCCAGAAATCATTGTTGTACTATATGCTAACTAACTTGGATGTAAATTAAAACAATAAAAATAAACTTTAAAAAAGAATGGTTAGCAGAAGAAAATAATAGAATGAAAAGAAAAGGTATAGTAACATTGACTGCTTTTGGCTTTTCTTTTTATCACTCACCTTGGAGGAGTTAATATGTCTATGGGCTCAGCAAAAGCAAGTATCTCCAAAAGGACACTAATTTCCACTTCTTATCTCCATTCCATCTATCACTTCTTAAATCTGAAATAGGTGAAAGTGCTAATAATCTAAACATCTATGTATTCAATCATTCATTAAACATCTGAGTGCCTATTGTGTCAGACACTATTTTTGATACCCTCAGAGAAAATGAGTGTTTTTTCCTCAGCCTTAAAGAGTTCACATTCTAGTTTAGAACACATTCAGCTAAATATAAAATAACAGCGTTATCATAAACATACAGGTGCACAGATGAGGGACTGATTATTCTTAAGAATTTTAAGAGATGCTTTGAAGAATTAAACTTGAGCTGGTATTAATGGGTAAAAGAGAAACTGAATTATTCTTAAGGCCATTGCCTTATTTGTATCAGTTTGACCCTTTTTGTTTTAATATTACTTACTTTTAAACATTTCAAATTTATTGAAAGGATGTCATTTTAAAGATTGTCAGTACCCAACTTAATGTTATCGTTGAATTAGTAGTTGACATCTCCATTTCTCTTTCACCCCAGATGTAGTCTGAGCCGTCCGTGGTTTACTTCATTTACTTTAACGGTAATTGATTCCAAGGGTGGGCTGAACTAAATCAGTTTGGGTCAGTAACACACTGAAGATGGATTGACGTGGGGGTCTCTAGGAAAGAGAAGCCAATCTGATGTGAACAAGGAAGCATTTTGCTTAAGCTACTGATAGCACCACTGAGGTAATAGACTGGTGTTAGGACGACCCTAAAGCTGAGGACAGCAGGATAAAGAGATGGAAAAAACCTGGATCCTTGATGACATCTGGAGCCACAGAATCCGTCAACCCTGATAAAAGCTGCAAGATTTCTGAATTTCTTTTTATAAGAAGTCAACTTATTTTTAAGCCAGTTTGAACAAGTTTCTGTGCTTGAGGCCAACAGCATTCCAGCTGATACTGAATTTCGTACTGGGACAGGGGTACTTGCAAGTAAGAGATTGTATACTATGGATTTAACTTGGAGAGAGGGCAGTAAGGGTTCCAACTTGAGATGTTGGTGATATTCCCTTATACTTTGGGGCATAACCATTTGCTTCCTGAGGCTGTGGTTTGGAAGGAAATTATACAGAAATTTGAGGATATTGAAGTGCCCTGACCGTGTCCTACTTAGACCCAAAAGACCTTAAACATTCAGATTACAGATTTGGTAAGAAAGATTCTTTCCTCATGTGGTTTCACAGGTCAGCTTCATAAGATTAGATTGAGGTAAAGAATTCATCTTTTCTGAAGTTAGTTTGAATTAGAAAAGAGATTTAACAGGAGATAAGTATGCTATAGAGCACATACTTTCAACCTTCCCGATACCTTCTTTAAGTATTTTCTACTGGGTAAATGGAAACTACTCAGGTTTATACAGTAAAGGTATTTTTTAAATGCAATTTGGGGGAAGAAATGGATAGTTTCTAATTGGAATGCAGTAGGTAAAGGCCATTCCAAATTCAGAGCCTTGGAAGATGGGAAGATTTAGAGGCTTGTTGCCAGGAGACAAAGTCCTAATTGCAACCATTGTCTAACCGTGATCTTGCTATGGTTACTAGCCTTTAGAATTTTGAGGGTAAAAAATACTAGCTGCTTCTTTTCAAAAGGACATACTGTGTGCTAAGGGCCAGTTAACACTGACCACTGCTGTATCATGGTTTACTTTTCTGAATTTAATTGTAGTTACCCTATTTTTTTCCTTTTACCAGTGTGTTTTGGGTGTAGATAATAATCTTATAGCTGTATTACCTTAATGGATGTTAACTATAGGGATCTATATCCAGACCTGTTGGAAATGAAGGCATATTAGTCAGGTCATGGATCTGAAGTTAGATGCAGTAACTGGATGACATTTTGGCTTGTTCCCTTTTTGTGAGGTAGGTTGAAGGGTTTTGTGTGAGCCTAAGCATTTCTGAAAGTGTATGTGTTAGAAGAAGGGTGTGTGCAAAGGGTAACCAAGTTAGTAGACTATAGTCTTTCTAACAATTCCAAATCATCTTACATAATTTAAACTTTTTTTTTTGTCCTATTCTCCTTTATTGGTTTACTGATGTACAGGCCTGGTCTGTATGGTTCACTAGGATACTGTATGAGACCTGCCTGGAAATCCTGAGATGAAGGCAGTGTCTCTATTAAGGACCGCAAGCAAGGAAGCTATAGGTCTAGTTGCTGCTTGGCAGCCTTCTTAAGACTTAGAGGAGCCAAAGATAAAAGTAAAGCTATAGACAGCAGTAAGGAGAGTCAAAGCAAAGAAACTTGAATCCTTAATATTTTGGGGGAACTGAGTAAATTCAGAATCTGCCTTCAGTAGGCAGCACAGTGCATCCCCAAAAATGCCCACATCTTGATTCTTAGAATCTGTGAATATGTTATTTTACATAACAACAAAGACTTTGCAGATCTGATTGCGATCACAAACCTGCAGATGGGCGATTATCTTGGATTACCTGCGTGAGCGCAGTTTCACGATATGAGCTCTTAGAAATGTAAGAGGAAGGCAGAATGGGTCAGAGAGGAGACAGGAAAAATTTCAGAGGGATTCAGCCTGCTTTTCCTGGCTTTCAAGATGGAGGAAAGGTGTTATGACTCAAGGAATGCTGGTAACTTCTAGAACCTGGGAGCAGCATTCAGCAAATAGCTAGAAAGGAAATAGGATGTTAGTGCTCCGTCTGCAAGTAAATTTTGCCAACAAGTGAAGAGATCCTCCCCCAGAGCCTGAGACAGGAACACAGTTCAAATGCCACCTTTATTTTAACCTGATGAGACCTACATTGGACTTACGTCTTACTTAACTATAAAATAAACTTGATTTGTTTTAATCCACTGAGTCTGTGGTAATTTGTTCTAGCAGCAATAGAAAACTAATACCTGCCTTTATCATCTCCAGACTTCTTGTGTGAGTTAGAAATTATTTTTTCCAGGGCTCCCGGGTGGCTCAGTGGGTTAACCATCCAACTCTTGATTTTGGCTTAGGTCATGATCTCAGAGTTTGTGGGATTGACCCCCACTTGAGATTCTCTCTCTCCCTCTCACACTGCCCCTCCCCCACTCACACTCTCAAAATAAATATTAAAACATTTTCCCTCTAGCTTTATTGAAATATGATTAACATATAACATTGTGTAAATTTAAAGTATATAATGTGATGATTTAATACATAGGTTATGAAATGTTTACCACAGTAAGGTTAGTTAACTCCTTTTACCTCACATCATAAACCGTTTTGTTTTGTTTTTATGGTGAGAATATTAAAGCTCTTTTCTCATAGCAACTTTCAAATATACAATACAATATTGTTAACTGTAGTCACCATGCTGTTCCATAGATCCTCCAAACTTACTAATCTTTCAACTGAAAGTTTGTACCCTTGACCAACATCTCCCCATTTCCCCTACACCCTAGGCCTGGCAACTCCCATTCTATTCTCTGTTTCTATGAATTTGATGTTTTTAGATTCCACATGTAAGTCAGATCAAATGGTATTTGTCTTTCTCTGACTTACTTCGCTTAACATAATGCCCTCAAGGTCCATTCTTACGTCACAAACTGAAGGATTTCCTTTGTTTTATTGGTGAATAGTATTCTATGGTGTGGGTGTGTGTGTGTACCCCATATTTATCAATACATGTGTTGATGGATACTTAAGTTGTTTCCATGTCTTGGCTATTGTGAGAAATGCTGCAGTGAACATGGTGGATACAGATATCTCTCTAAGATAGCAAGTTCATCTCCTTCGGATACATACCCAGAAGTGGGATTGCTTGATCATATAGTAGTTCTATTTTTAATGTTTTGTGGAATCTCCATACTGGTTTCCATAGTGACTGCACCAATTTATGTTCCCATTAACAATGCATCAGGGTTCCATTTCCTCCACATCCTCACCAGCACTCTTTATCTTGTCTTTTTGAGAATAGCCATTCTAACAGATATTAGACAGTGTCTCATTGGGTTTTGATACGCATTTCCCTGATGCTTAGTGATGTTGAGCACCTACCTTTTCATGTACTTGTTGGCCATTAGTAGATTTTCTTTAGGAAAATGTCCATTAAAGTTCTATGCCCATTTAAAAAAAAATTTTTTTTAATGTTTATTTATGTTTGACAGAGAGAGAGAGAGACAGAGCATGAGTGGGGGAGGGGCAGAGAGAGAGAGGGGGACACAGAATCTGAAGCAGGCTCCAGGCTCTGAGCTGTCAGCACAGAGCCCGATGCAGGGCTCGATCTCATGAACCTCGAGATCATTACCTGAGCTCAAGTCAGATGTTTAACTGACTGAGCCACCCAGGCGCCCCGCCCATTTTTTAATCAGATTGTGTTTTTGCTTTTGAGTTGTTACGTACCTTATGTATTTTAGGATATTAACCCCTTACTAGATACATGGCTTGTAAATATTTTCTCCTACTCCGTAGGTTGTCTTTTCTTTTTGTTGGTTCTTTCTGCTGTGCAGAGTATTTTAGTTTGATATAGTCCCACTTCTTTATTTTGCTTTTGTTGCCTTTGCTTTTGGAGTTAGATCCAAAAAATCATGGCCAAGACTGATGTCTAGGAGCTTACTGCTTATGTTTTCTTCTGGGAGATTTATGGTTTCAGGTCTTACAGTCAGGTCTTATATCTGTTTTGAGTTAATTTTTATGAGTGGTGTAAGAAAGTAGTCTATTTTGCATATAGCTGTCCAGTTTTCCCAACACCATTTATTGAAGAGACTGTCCTTTTCCCATTGTATGTTCTTGACTCCTTTGTCATAAATCAATTGACCACATATGCCTGGGTTTATTTCCAGACTCTATTCTGTTCCATTGATTTATATGTCTGTTTTTATGCTAGTACCATGCTGTGTTGATTACTATAACTTTATATTATCATTGAAATCAGGGAGCATTGTGCTTCCAGCTTTGTTCTTCTCTCTCACGATTACTTTGACTACTTGGGGTCTTTGTGGTTCTGTATAAGTTTTAGGATTATTTATTCTATTTCTATGAAAAATGCCATTGAAATTTCGGTAGGGATTGCATTGAATTGTAGATTGCCTTGGGTTGTATGGACATTTTAAAAATGTTAATTTTTCTAATTTCATGAGCGTGGAATATCTTTTTATTTGTGAGTTCTTCACTTTGTCTTAATAGTGACAATAGTGTCTTAATAGTTTTCAGTGTACAGGTCTTTCCCCTCCTTGATTAAATTTATTTCTAGGTATTTTCTTCTTTATAATGTAGTTGTAAATGGGGTTTTTCAAAAAAATTTTATTTTTTATTTCATTAGCATGTGAGCAGGGGAGGGGCAGAGGGAGAGAGAGAATCTTTTTTTTTTTTTCAATATATGAAATTTATTGTCAAATTGGTTTCCATACAACATCCAGTGCTCATCCCAAAAGGTGCCCTCCTCAATACCCACCACCCGCTCTCCCCTCCCTCCCACCCCCCCATCAACCCTCAGTTTGTTCTCAGTTTTTAAGAGTGAGAGAGAGAGAATCTTAAGCAGGCTCCATGCTCAGCACAGAGCCCCGCACTGGGCTCCATCTCACAACCATAAGATCATGATCTGGGCCAAAATCAAGAGTTAGATGCTTATCTGACTGAGTCACCCAGGCACCCCTCTTCTCTTCCTGATAGTTGTTTTTAGCTTATAGAAGTGTAACAATTTTCCATATATTGATTTTGTGTCCTGCAACTTTGCTGAATTCATTTATTAGTTCTGAGAGTTTTTTGGTGGAGTCTTTAGGATATTCTGTATATAATATCAAGTCATCTGCAAATGTGACAGTTCCAATTTGGATGCCTTCTTTTCCAATTTGGATGCCTTTTATCTCTTTTTCTTGCCTAATTCTTCTAGGTAGGACTTCAATACTATGTTGAATGTGTAGAGAAAGTTTGAATTCTTAGTAGGGCAAATTCTTCATCTCCATTTCTTTGTGCCAGTTATTAGAAGTTTACTAGATACCTTTGGTGGAGTCATGTTTCCCTGATTCTTCATAATCCTCTTAGCTTTGCATAGGTGTCTGTGAATTTGAAGAAGTGGTCACCTCTTCCAGACTTTATACATTGAACGTTGGTAAGTGTAGACCTCACCTGCAAGTGGGGGCAGGGTACCACGGCTTATGGTAGCTCCAGATCTGAGGGGGTGGATGGGAACTCATTGGATTAGGTCTTGGCCTGCAGAGTATTGGCAGTTTTGTGGTCCTTGGTGAGTGTTGCCAGACATTCACATAACCTGCATGAGCTCTTGGGGTTCTCATGTCTTCTCCTGGTCTGTCAGCTAGGGACCAGAGCAAGCAGCAGTAGTGGCCTGAGTCTGTCATGCACACACACTCAGTTGCAGGTGCCTATGTTGTAACAGGGGTCAGCTGCTAACACATGTAATGGTGGAAGTCAGGACAGGCAGCACAGGCCAGCCACCAGCATGTGTACCAGCAGCTGGATCTGGCTGTGTTCACTACCATGTCGGTTGGATCTTGCCCTGGACACATAGCCATGTGGAGGTCAGTGATGGAGATTGGGCCAGAGGGTATGCAGGTGCATAGTTGGGAGTGGCTGTAGGCCAGCGACAGAAGACAGGGCTTAATCTGGCCCCACGTGCAGCAGTAGGAGCCTTCACTATGGATGTGGTCTGATGTGGCTGCAGGATCTCTGCATGGTGTGCACACAGCATTTTAGGCTGGTGACAGCTGTTTACCCAGTAGCATATAAGTACACAACTAGAGGGGGCTTGCCCTGAGCACCTGCATGTTGGTGAATGTCAGCTGCAGGAGTCTGCATGGGTGTGTTACACTCTCGGAGCCAGAGGGTCTTTGGCTGGCTGCTGGCAGAAAGTGGGTAGAGAGACTTGGGCAGCTGGTGTCAGCAAATAGAAATAGGTGGGTCTGAAACTAGTGAAATTTGCAGGGGTATGCCACAGCTTTGTGGCCGTTGGTTTCTTCAGTAGTGAAAGCTGCTAGTGTTTGCTGAACAAGTCAGTAGGAAGGTGGTTGCTCCTGTTGTATGGCTGCTACAGGTAGCCTCTGCTTTTCTTCCTTGTTCCCAGCAGTCTCTGTATGTCTCAGCTTTGCCGTTCTCTGGTTGGGTAAAACCAAAGCAGATCCTTGATCCTTCGTGAAGTGCCCCAGAGGGGTAGGGAAGCTGGTTACTCACCTCACTCTCACTTTTCTGGTGAGGGGAACTCTTTATTACCTGGGAAATACCCTTTTGGGACCGAGCAATGCCAGCTTGATTTATGCACTGATACAGGCAAACTGAAGCTGTTCGTCCTTCCCTTTTTGTGCAATTACTCTCAGTTTTTTTTTGTGCCACCATGTTGCTACAGTTTCTTAAGTGAACGCCAAAGCTCTGCCAGAGCTGTTTTTGTTTGTAGGTAGCTATGTAATTGTTGATCTTTTCTTAGGGGGCCAGAGGGTGGGGTCTGCTACTCCACTGTCTTTGTGACATCACTACCCTTGAATCAAAGATGTACTTCTGTAAACTTAGTTAAATCCCCATTTTTCTTAGCTTGACTATGCTTCATTTCATGTATTCTGCTTTTTGCCAGCTAGACATTGATCACCTGTTGGATTTGAAAACATTTAAATTCTTTTTCCAGCCCTCCAAAACCAGTTACTTCATTTTATTTAAGTATTTCCTAAAGCACATACTTAACTGAATACTCTCATTCTCTCCTCCACATACCCTAGTAGCTAAGTAAATAGCATTCTTTTATTTCCACTTAAACTTTGAGATAATGATATACTTAAAGTATTTCATTTACTCAAAAAATTTCACTATTATATACACGGTATCTTGGAATCTGTTCTGTATAATGTAATTAACTGTGACTTGGGCATTCTGTCTGAGGCACTTATACCTTGTACTCTGTAGTAGTTAATTTCAGTAGATAAACAGCATGGTAGCACACCATCAGTTCTAAGTTCATGGTCTTCCAAAAGATATCCAGATCATATTTTGTTTCTACCATTCATTTGTTGTGCTGTGTTAACTTATACATCTCTATCCATGTGAATTTTCTTAGCTAATAAGTCTTTTACATTTATTTAATTAATGTATAATCAAATAGTGGCTAAAAAAATAATGATCAACCCACAACCAAGAGTATATCTGCAGATTTAACATTTGACTACTGAGTTGTTTTTGAACTTTGCACTTCAGAGCTTTAAGTATCTGTAGGATACAGGGGCTGACAGATTGTGACACTTCTCCCTCATCAGCATTGTGGCATAAAAACAGAAGAAAATATTTCTGGAAAATTATTCTTAACTGTTATGTATTTTTTATATTTAAGATAATATAAATATCATGTTGGCATAGAATCTGCCTGCTTCTCGGTAATGATGCAGGCAGGCTGGGTCCTCAACCCTGGAGAGGGGTCCTGCAGGACCATCCAAGAGGATGCTTGGCTTTGGGCAGGATGGAAATCAAATGTCAGCCAGGAAGTGAAAAAAAGAGTTTATTGAATAGCATTAAGTAACAGGCAGAATACAGCAGATGGAGAATGAGTCTTACCCCTTGGGGTTAGCATTTATACTGGAAAGGGGTAGAAGGTATATTTTCTTACAGGAGTCCAGGGTAGGATTTAATCAAAGGCAAGTGACAGGTGAATAATAGGTGTTATTTTCTGATCATCGAAGGTAAGGATTTTTTTTTTCATGTGTTTATTTATTCTGAGAGAGAGACAGAGCACAAGCAGGGGAGGGGCAGAGAGGGAGAGAGAGAATCCCTAGGAGACTCCACACCGCCAGCACAGAGCCCGATGTGGGGCTTGAACTCACCAATTGTCATGACCTGAGCCAAAACCAAGAGTCAGACACTTCACCAACTGAGTCACCCAGGCACCCCAAAGGTAAGGATTTTGATGCCAAAATTTGGCGAAGGTTTGTTTGAAGCTAATGTCCTGGAACGTGTTTAGGATCTGAGTCTCAGATGTAATCAGATGTTTGGGGCCCTAGGACAAAACTCCTAGAATGATTAACCTTCTTGTTTCCCACTTAGGGTGGGAACATAGCTTCTTTGGTTTATTGAGATGCAAAAATATAGAACATGAGTAAATGGGGCCTCGCAGAAAAACAGCAGAGGCAGATCCTTTCTAAAAATGGGGTCTCATGGGGTGCCTGGGTGGCTCAGTCAGTTGAGTGTCTGACTTCGGCTCAGGTCTTGATCTCACAGTTTGTGAGTTCGAGCCCCACATCGGGCTCTGTGCTGACAGCTCTGAGCCTGGAGCCTGCTTCGGATTCTGTGTCTCCCTCTCCCTCTGCCCCTCCCCCACTCATGCTCTGTCTCTCTCTTTCTGTCAAAAATAAATAAACATTTAAAAAAATGGGGTCTCTTCAGCTTCTCTCTCTCAGTAATAAGTCACATTGTATGTATTAGATCTTTATATTCTTATTTGATTACATGTTACTACAAACACAAAAGACTATTCAAATTTATTTAACCTGTGGTATTTGAAATGGAAGTCTTGAGACTCAGAGCTTCTGTCATTTAATAAATTGACATAGCTCCTAGTGTCTGATAACTCTGAAGAACCAGCCTTTTAAAAAACTTCTAAAGACACTGGAAAAATAAATTATCCAATTTAAAAATGGGCAGAACACATGAACAGACACTTCTCTAAAGAGGACATATAGCTGGCCAACAGACAGATGAAAAGATGGTCAACATCACTTATCATCCAGGAAATGCAAATCAAAACTACAATTGAGATATCACCACACACCTATCAGAGTAGCTAATATCAACAACACAAGAAACAGGTGTTGGCAAGGATGTGGAGAAAGGGGAACCCTCTTGCACTGTTGGTGGGAATGTAAATTGATGCAGCCACTCTGGAAAAAATGGTATGGAGGTTCCTCAGAAAGTTACAAATAGACCTACCCTACAATCCAGCAATTGCACTACTAGGTATTTACCCAAAGAATAGGAAAACATTAATTCAGATGGGTATATGCAGCCTTTGCTTATTGCTTACAACAACCAAACTATGGAAGCAGCCCAAGTATCCATTGAAAGATGAGTGGATAAACAAGATATGGTGTATATACAATGGAATATTACTCAGCCAAAAGAGTGCAGTCTTACGAGAGTATAAAGCTAAGCAAATTAAGTCAAGTCAGAGAAATGATACCATAGGATTTCATTCATAATGTGGAATTTAAGAAATAAAACAAAGAAACAAATAAAAAAAAAAAGACAAACCAAAAAACAGACTCTGAACTATAGAGAACAAAAACCAGAGGGGAGGTGGTGGGGGGATGGGTGAAATAGGCGAAGGAAATTAAGAGAACACTCATCTGAGGTGCCTGGGTGGCTTGGTCAGTTAAATGTCCGACTCTTGATTTCGACTCAGGTCATGATCTTGTGGTCGTGAGATCAAGCCCTGCGTCAGGCTGCACACTGAGTGTGGAGCCTGCTTGAAATTGTCTCCCCTACCCCTCTCTCTGACCCTCCCCCACATGCACGCATGTGTGCACATATACTCTCTCAAAATAAATAAACATTTTTAAATGAGTACACTTATCTTGATGAACACTGAGTGATACATGAAATTTATGAATCGCTATATTGTACAGCTGAAACTAATACAGCACTATATATTAACTACAGTGGAATTAAATTATTTTTAAAAAACTTCCATAGACTAATTTTCTATTGCTCACCTTTATCTAAATCATATGTAATCCTAAATGTTTTTCAAATGTAATTTTGAAAACATGTATTGAAAACAAGAAAGTATTTATCAGTATTATAACTAATACAAGTGGGGCCTCAGTGGCTCAGTCAGTTGAACGTCTGACTCTTGATTTCGGCTCAGGTCATGATCCCAAGGTAATGGGATTAAGCCCCATGTCGAACGTGGAGCCTGCTTATGATTCTCTCTCTCCCCCTCTCTCTCTAAAATAAAAAGCAACAATAAAAAAATAACAAATACAAAACTTGGGAATATTTTCTACTTTATAAAGGTTTTTAGAGTCCTGGGTCAAATCTTTACTAGGTTATATTTTTACATTTTAGTCAGACCTTTAAGAGGATATAATGTTAAGCCGATACGATGACTAGGTAACACAAAGAATTATTCGACCCAAAATGTCAATGGTGTGTGCCACTTCTGCGAAACCCTGCTCTAGGATTTACGCGGTATACCTTCATATAACGTTATATTTGTGTGTAGTGTTAAGAACCTTGCAACAGGGGCGCCTGGGTGGCGCAGTCGGTTAAGCCTCCGACTTCAGCCAGGTCACGATCTCGCGGTCCGTGAGTTCGAGCCCCGCGTCGGGCTCTGGGCTGATGGCTCAGAGCCTGGAGCCTGTTTCCGATTCTGTGTCTCCCTCTCTCTCTGCCCCTCCCCCGTTCATGCTCTGTCTCTCTCTGTCCCAAAAATAAATAAAAAACATTGAAAAAAAAATTAAAAAAAAAAAAGAACCTTGCAACAATGAACATTTCCTTCCTTCCTCCCATCCTTTGTGCTGTTGTTGTTAGTACGCCCATGTGGGAATTCCTTCTAGGTATGCTCAGAAAGCTTATGATGTTCCAGATTCTAGGAAAAACCAGTTGAGAAATTGGGAAAACAAAAAAGTAATTCTTCTATGAGAATTAAACCTTATCAACATGGAGATCTTAGTGTTTCATAGAATCTACTGATATCAAGTTGAAAGCAAGAGCAGGAGATGATGATACATGGAGTTGAAAGTTAAGGTTGCCATTTCCAGGACCTGGGACAGAGTGGTCATGATATAATCAGTCAGTCTTGCTTGTAACTGTTGCCATGTGTTTTCTGGTCCTGTGTAATGTAAACAGTTATTCATACAAATAAAATCAACATCAATATGCCAGTGTGCTTGGTATACTTTGTACAGAGTCTGTGAGTGCCATTCCAGAGAACTGTTGGGAGCATGTGGTATTCAAGAATAATTTTCTTTTTGTGGTATACACATTACTTTTTAGGTTCTGAGGTTCTCCACTGTGATGATCATTTGGAATCCCACTTCCATTCTATTCTAGTGATCAAACCTCTTTATTATATCACCTGATTTGGCAGTTGTTGCTGCTGCTACATCTGAACAAGCCATATAAAATTCCCTTTCGAATCTGCCAATTGGGAAATACAAGTTTTCTATGTTTAAGTAGTTCTTGTTGCAGAGTACAGTCAAAATTGCAAGAATGTATATACTTCAGGGGCACCTGGGTGGCTCAGTGGGTTAGGCGCCTGACTTTGGCTCGGGTCATGATCTCGTGGTTCATTAGTTTAAGCCCCAAGTCGGGCTTTGTGCTGACAGCTCAGATACTGGAGCCTGCTTCTGATTCTGTGTCCCCCTCTCTCTCTGCCCCTGCCCAGCTCACACTCTGTCTGTCTCTCTTTCTCTCTCAAAAATGAATTTAAAAATTAAAAAATTATAAAAAAAAATGTATGTACTTAAGATTACAATCAGTTTTGAGTAGGATTCATAATTTTCTTCTGTGATAGGAGTACACTATAATCAAATCCTAGATTATTTTTTCCAGCTGTTATATGAATCCCTGAGAAATAGAGAATGTCCCTAATAATTTACCATACATGTGTCTCTATATGTACTTAGGAAATGCATGTTAAGGAATCTTTATAAAAAAAGAAAAATGTATGTTCTTTCGTCCATAGCACAAATAGGTGAGACTCTGAGCTCTGGAACTTAACAGACAAGAGTTCCCATATATAATTGCAACTCTGTCATCTTGCTGCTTTGGCAAGTTTAATTCTCTGAACTTCATATTCCTCATTTTTAAAATGAGTATAACAGGGGCTAGGGAGACTAGGGAAAAAATGGGCATAACAACAGCAATTAAAAAATAACAATAGTCAATTGCTCAAGGGTTCAGAAAAAAATTACGAAAATGCATGTAAAAGTTAAGTCTTAACATATTGGGCATATTAGCAGCATTCAAGAAATGTTAGCCCTTATTATCACTGGGCTATACGGAATGTAGTCCATAATCCTGGATGAGTAGTTATCTACTTCATGAATTCTTTCCTTAGATGATTTTCAGCCTAACTTGTTACAATAGAATAGTGGTGCTTCTTAAATTCTTTTTTTAAATGTTTATTTTTGAGAGACAGAGTGCCAGCAGGGGAGGGGCAGAGAGAGAGGGAGACACAGAATCCAAAGCAGGCTCCAGGCTCTGAGCTGTCAGCACAGAGCCCAACGCAGGGCTCAAACCCATAGACCGTGAGATCATGACCTGAGCCGAGCTCGGACACTCAGCCGACTGAGCCACTCAGGCGCCCCAGAATAGTGGTGCTTCTGAATGTTATCAGTGATTCTCTTGCTTTCTAACTGCAGTAAGTCGAAATGTTTATTTTCTCCTTGAAAATTCTGTCAATATTCTCACTTAACTTACACACAGTTTGTTTTGCTTTAGGTCAGAGATGCGTGAGAGTGGAAGACATGGCAGAGAACTTGAAGAACATTTCTGCTTTTTAGCACTTACTCAGAATGATGTGGCTGAAATATATCAAAATGGGATAAGTACCAGAGCATCTACATTCAAGATATTAGGAAATCCTCTTCTTGGAATTTATGTATTTAGACATGTTGACATTGCTTTGAATTATGCTCACAGTAAAAGCATTACTGTAGAAAGTATTATAATTTTTAAGGTAGGTAGCATAAAACAAATACTAAATGTTATATTTAGTTGCTTTAAATTGACCCAGACATATTCTCCTTTCAGTCTGAATTATTAGTGTTCTTAAGTTGCATTATATAAAATAAATCATACATATATTATTGTCATCATCGTCATTTGAAATTTTCCCCTATTTCTGACTTTAGTTGGGTATGCAGCATAAAACAAAACTCCCAAGTAAGCAAATTCAGCCTGTATCATCTTTGTCTTTATTTTTTTTTCTGTCTTAAATGACTCTTTTCTCTTTCTTCCTCTTGTTTAGACCATAATTAATACCACAGTGCTTTAAGTGTTTTTTTCACAAAACATTGGTTACAGAATTCTGACTTAAGCTAAAGTTACTAAATTCCTACTGTTAATTTTTTTTAAGTTTTTATTTATTTATTTTTGAGAGAGAGACAGAGAGCACAGAAGGGGCAGAGAGAGAGGGACAGAGAGAGAATCCTAAGCAGGCTCTACACTGTCAGCACAGAGCCTGATGTGAGGCTCAGACTCACAAACTGTGAGATCATGACCTGAGCCAAACACTTAACCAGCTGAGCCACCCAGGTGCCCCACTAAATTCCTACTCTTTTAGTTAATAGTATTACACAATGTTAATTTCTTTTTGTTTTATTTTTTAATTGAAGTATAGTTGACACAGTGTTACATTAATTGCAGATTACAACATAGCAAGTGTTTAGTTTTGCCGTGTTTATTTAAGGTTTAACATTTAGAAAAACTGGGGCGCCTGGGTGGCTCAGTCGGTTAAGCGTCCGACTTCGGCTCAGGCCACGATCTCATGGTCCGTGAGTTCGAGCCCCGCTTCGGGCTCTGTGCTGACAGCTCAGAGCCCGGGGCCCGTTTCAGATTCTGTGTCTCCCTCTCTCTGACCCTCCCCCGTTCATGCTCTGTCTCTCTCTGTCTCAAAAATAAATAAACTTAAAAAAAAAAAAAAAACATTTGGAAAAACTGGATACACGTATATATAGGACCTCTGAACTAGTTTCAAAACTAGCAACTTTTCTGAAAGTCTAAAATTACTCAAAATTGAAAAAAATAAGTCTTTCCAAATCTTAAGCATCAACAAATTGGTTAAGATAGACTTTTATGGTTAAATTTAGCTTTGCCAGGACTACTAAATTCAGAGTAGGTAGTCAGGATCCTCAGATTTGTAATACAGGATGTGTGTACACATAAAACCAATGCTTCCTTTGGAATAATTCCTTATGTGCTTAGGCCTCGAATATTATCAAATTAATAAAGCATAATTTATTTTTATATTAAAACAATACATCCTGATTTTAGAAAATCTGGTGCATACTAAGAAGCTCCAAAGAACTCATTAATAACCAGTTAATTTTCTTGTATATCTATACCTAGTCTTCTGTTTATGTGTGCAAATATGCATGTATAATTGTAATTAAAATGTATTCTTTACATACTATATCACTTTTTTCACTGATTATAAGGTAAACATTTTTAATTGCATTAAATATTTTTCTCTAATAACCTTTTGAATAACTACCCAGTATTCTACTATATAGCCTTACCATTATTTGCACAACAAATTTTAAAATTTGGGGATATAAGTTACTTGTTTTTGTGTGTGTGTGTGTGTGTGTTTTACATACTACTTTGATCATCCTTGTAGGTATATTTTTATGCCTATGATTATTTGCTGTGAATTAATTGGTTAATTCCTACCTAGGAATAAGATTAGGAGCTGTAAAAGCTTTTGATATGTAATGCCCAGTTATCCTGAGAAAGGTTGTACTGATTGACATTTCTATCCACAGTGTGTCAGAACATCTGTTATATATAGTATACTTTTTTAAAAAAGTCTTTGCCAGTCTTATATGTAATAGTTTCTCATTGATGATTCAGTTATTTTTGCAGTCACTGCTGAGTTTAAACATTCTGCATATATTCATTAATAATATTTAGTGAGTTGGCTATATCCTTTGCCGTTTTGGTGTTTTCTTTTTTTTCTAGTTGATTTGTAGACATTATCAATTCATTAAAGCATATTGTGTGAGCTAGGCTTTTCTCTGGACAATATTTTATCACTTAATGTTTTCTTTTTTAAAAAATAAACTTTTCCAATTTATAATAAATTTAAATGTACAGAAAAGTTACAAAGAAAATACAGAAAGTTCCTGTATACAGTTCACTCAGCATCCCCCTATTGTTAGCATTTCACATCACTATGACACATTTGTCAAAACTAAGAAACTAATATTGTATTTGTCAATTATATTTCAGTAAAAAAGTAAAAGTTAAAAATAATAAAATAAAAAGACTAACAGAGACTAACATTGGTACAGTACTGTTAACTAGGCTACAGACTACCTTTTGCCAGTTTTTCTATTGTTTTTCTTCTCTTCTAGTACCCAAATGCAGGATACCACATTATATTTAGTTTTTTAAATTATGAATGAATGTATTATTATATTAAAAAATAACAATAATAGAATTGCTGAATTTAAATGTTTATTTATTTTGAGAGAGAGAGAGAGCAGAAGTGGGGCAGAGAAAGAGATTGCCAAGTAGACTCCACGCTAAGTACAGAGCCCAACACAGGGCTCATTCCCATGACTATGAGATGATGACCTGAGCCAAAATCAAGAGTTGGACACTTAACTGACTGGGCCACCCAGGCACCCCTTGAATTCCTGACTTCAAATAAAATGTGTACTTTTTGTCATATGAATTATATGTTCATCCACCTTTTATCAGTTAATTGTATTCGTTTTTTTAAATTTTATACTTGTTTTGTTTTCCATACATGGCCACATAAATGTTTCTTTGTATATCCTACTCAATGCCAATAGCTTCCCTGATCCAAATTAATATATTAATATATTGTGTATATGCTACATCTTAGTCTTATATTGTATATGTTTTATACATAAAGGAATTGATTCACAATTTCTGGGCTGGCAAGTATGAAATCCATAAGGCAAGATTTCTATGCTGAAGTCTTGATGAAAAATTTCTTCTCTGAGACACTTCCCTTTTTACTCTTAAGGCCTTTAACCAATTAAATAAGGCTCACCCAAATTATCTAGGGTAATGTACTTAAAGTGAACTGATTTTTCATCTGGGAATTTTTTTATCATCTCAACAAAATACCTTCATAGCAGCATCTAGACTAATGTTCAATCAAACATCCAGACACTATACCCTAGCCAAATTGATCTATAAAATTTACTATGACATATGCTATCTATAAATTATTATTAAAATATATTTCCCAGGGCACCTGGGTGGCTCAGTCAGTTGAGCATCCAACTCTTGATTTCAGCTCAGGTCATGATCCCAGGGTCATGGGATCAAGCCCCATGTTGGGCTCCATGCTGAGCGTGGAGACTGCTTGGGATTTCTCTCTCTCTCTCTCTCTCTCTCTCTCTCTCTCTCCCTCCCTCCTTCCCTCCCTCCCTCCCTCCCTCCGTTGCTCTCCCCCACTTGTGTGCTCTCTTTATATAAAATTAATTAATTAATTAAGAATCCTTAAGATTTGTTGGTAAACAGTGATATTTTATTTTTAATTTTTTAATTTTAATTCCAGTATAGTTAACATACAGTGTTATATTAGTTTAAGCTGTACAATATAGTCATTCATAAGTTTCATATATTATTCAGTTCTCATCAAGGTAAGTGTACTCTTAATCCCTTTCACCTATTTCACCAACCCCCCCCCCCCCCCCCCCCCCTTGTAACCATCTATTTTCTATAGTTCAGAGTCTGGGGGGGTTTTTTTTTTTAATTTTTTTTTACATTCATTTGTTTTTGAGAGAGAGAGCATGAGTGGGAGAGGGGCAGAGAGAGAGGGAGACACAGAATCTAAAGCAAGCTCTAGGCTCTGAGCTGTCAGCACAGAGCCTGATGTGGGGCCCAAACCCACAGACCAGGAGATTAGGACCTGAGCCCAAGTCAGACACTTAACTGACTGAGTCGCTCAGGCACCCCCAGAGTCTGTTTTTTGGTTTGCCTTCCTCTCTCTCTTTTTTAACTAGACTCCACACCCAATATGGGGCTTGAACTCATGACCCTGAGGTCAAGAGTTGCATGTTCTACCAACTGAGCCAGCCAAATGCCTGTCTCTTTTTTCCCTTTGTTCATTTGTTTTGTTTCTTAAATTCCACATGTGAGTGAAGTTCTTTGGTATCTTTCTTTGACTGGCTTATTTCATTTAGCATTATACTGTCTAGATTCATCCATTTTGTTGCAAATGGCAAGATTTCATGCTTTTTAATGGCTGATACTATTCCATTGTATATGTATATATACCGCATCTTCTTTATCCATTCATCTTTCAATGGACACTTGGGCTGCTTCATAGTTTGGCTGTTATAAATAATACTGCTATAGAATAAGGGTGCATATATCCCTTTGAATTAGTGTTTTCATATTTTTTGGGTAAATGCCCAGTAGTGTGATGGCTGGATCATAGGGTAGGTCTATTTTTAATTTTTTGAGGAACCTCTATACTGTTTTCCAGAATGGCTTCATCAGTTTGTATTCCCACCAACAGTGCACGAGGATTCCTTTTGCTCCACATCCGCACCAGCACTTGTTGTTTCTTGAGTTTTTTATTTTAACCATTCTGACAGTTGTGAGGTGATATCTCCTTGTGGTTTTGATTTGTATTGCCCTGGTTATGAGTGATGTTGAGCATCTTTTCATCTGTCTGTTAGCCACCTGTATGTCTTCTTTGGAGAAAAGTCTGTTCATGTCTTTTGCCCATTTTTTAAAAGTTTTTATTTAAATTCCATTTAGTTAACATACAGTGTAATGTTAGTTTCAGGTGTACCATTTAGTGATTCAACAACTTCCATGCAACAGCCAGTGCTCACCACATGAGCACTCCTTAATGCTCATGCTCCTTAATCCCCACCACCTATTTAACCCATCCTCCCACCCTCCCACCCACCTCCACTCTGGTAACCATCAGTTTGTTCTCTATAGGTAGGAGTCTGGGGGCACCTGGCTGGCTCAGTCAATTTAAGTGTCTGACTCTTGGTTTCGGCTCAGGTCATGATCTCATAGTTCATGGAATTGAGCCCCACACCGGGCTCCAAGCTGACAGCACAGAGCCTGCTTGGGATTGTCTCTCTCCCTCTCTCTCTGCTCCTCCCCTGTTCACTCTCTCTGTCTCTCTCTCTCTCAAAATAAATAAATAAAACTAAACATTTTTTTAAAAAAAGAGTCCGTTTCTTGTCTTTCCTCCCCCCCCCCACCCCCCCGCCATGGTCATTTTTGTTTTCTTAAATTCTACATATGAGTGAAATCATATACTATTTGTCTTTCTTTGACTTATTTCACTTAGTATAATACTCTCTAGCTCTACCCATATCATTGCAAATAGCAAGATATCATTCTTGTTTATGGCTGAGTAACATTCCTGTGTGTGTGTGTGTGTGTGTGTGTGTACACCTCCTCTTCTTTATTCATTCATTAGTCGATGCACATTTGAGCTCTTTCCATGATTTGGCTATTGTAGATAATGCCTCTATACATCAGGGTGCACATATCCCTTTGAATCAGTCTTTTTTTAATTCTTTGGGTAAATACCTAATAATGAAATTGCTGGATTATAGGGTAGTTCTATTTTTAACTTTCTGAGGAACCTCCATACTGCTTTCAAGAGTGGCTGTACCCATTTGCATTCCCACCAACAGTTTAAGAGGGTTGGCATCCTTGCCAACACCTGTTGTTGTTTGTGTTTTTGATTTTAGCCATTCTGACGTGTGAGTTAATATCTTGTAGTTTTGATTTTCATTTCACTGATGATGAGTGATGATGAGCATTTTTTGATGTGTCTGTTGGCCATGTGTATGTCTTCTTTGGAATGTCTGTTCACATCTTCTGCCCATTTTTTAACTGGATTGTTTGTTTTTTGGGGGTTGAGTTTTAGAAGTTCTTTATATATTTTGGATACTAATCCTTTATCGGGTATGTTACATGCAAATATTTTCCCCCACTCAGTAGGTTGTCTTTTAGTATACTCATTTGTTTTTGATGTACAAATGTTTTGTAATATTTTACAGTTTTATGTTTTAGGTTTATGGATTCATGGCACATATGCTTAGAAAATAATTCTCACTTTGAGATTAGATAAATACTGACTTTCTACAGTGTTTGCATTATTTAAATATTTAACCGGTTTGGCATTTATTTTGGTGTATATGTTAAGGTAATTTAATTCTTTCAATTGTTTTATACTTATTTATTATATGTTTTCATTTCACTTATTTCAAATGGTACTTTTAACATTATACTGTATTTTTATAGATGCTTGGACTTACCTGGGGCTTTTTATTTTGTTCTTTTTCCCCACTGCCTTTTTTTGTGGTAATACCATCCTTTAAAAAAAATACTTAATACTGAGGCACATGGGTGGCTCAGTGGGTTAAGCGTCCAACTTTGACTCAGGTCATGATCACACATTTCGTGGGTTCGAGCCCCATGTCAGCAGAGAGCCCACTTTGGATCCTCTGTCTCCCTCTCTCTCTGTGCCTCCCCGCTCATGCTTTCTCTCTCACTCTGTCGAAAATAGGTAAATATTAAAAAAAAATTTAAATATATTTAATACCTTTGAAGTGCAAGTCGCCTGCCCTGTTCCATAATTCTGTTACCTCTGACCCAAAACTTTCTTCTAAAAACATTTTTTTGAAATTTTCTGGGCTGTTGTTTGTTAGTATTCCAAATAAGTTTTTAGACTAAAATTCATTTCTACAAATAGGTTTTCTAAAATTTTAATTACAGGTATTATAGTCCTAAGTTTAATTTAGAAGGGGAATTGATATGAATACAGTAAGTCATCTTATTCATGTGGGATATGGATTATCCATTTGTATTTCTTCCCTTAAAAAAGACGGCTTTAATTTATGTTCTGTATGGGAGTTTAAAATGTTCTAATATATTTTTATGACCTGCTTTTTGCCTTTTTTTTAGGTTCTCTTTGGAAAAGTGAAGAAAATTCGGCCTTCATTGGATAAAAACAAAGTTTCTTTGGATCCTTCTCCTAACTTTGATTGCCACATGTCAAGAAGTATACCTTCTCTGAAAGATGCCATTGAGTTACAAGCCTGCAATTCAGCAGTATGTTAACTTTTGGGTTCATGTGACTACTTGAAAGTGACATGCTTCACACTATATGATACACAACTTAAAACAGCTTCTTGAAATATTAAATGAAAATCCCTTATTTTATTCAATATAGTAAGACATTAAATAAATAATGAAAGCTCTTTAATATTTGTGATTTGGGAATGTAGTAAAGAAGTTTCCAAATTTGCATTTAACCTTGTTCAAAATACAGTGGCTGCTTTCTTTTATTTAGTTGTTCCATAGATTAATTCCTAACTTGCAAAACATGCCAACTTTTTTATAACAAGCTATTTTGAAATCACAACAGGAGAAAACGCTTATATGTTCATCATTACATGTGAAACAGTAATTTTCCATCATAAATTGCTGAGATACTTAGTAGACCTTTCCTCTTCTGTAGAATATTAAATTATATGTGGTAAACATTGCATATCATCATCTATATGACTAAGTGAAGATAAATTTTCTAGAAGTATGTATATGCTCCCACATGTAAAATGTATCAAGCAATTATTATTTTCCTAATTAACTTTCTCTTCCAAATAAAACTTAGGGTTAACAGCATATGCAAAACATTGAACTTTTTTTAATTTTTTTTTTCTTTTTGAGAGAGTGAATATGAGCAGGGGAGGTGGCAGAGAGAAGGGGACAGAAGATCTGACGGGGACTCCACACTGACAGCAGAGAGCCAGATGCAGGGCTCGAACTCACAAACCGTGAGATCATGACCTGAGCTGAAGTTGAACGCTTAACCGACTGAGCCACCCAGGCACCTCTAAAACGTTGAACTTTTAATGGAAAAAAATCTTTTTTTAAAAACAAATCGTTTCTGGGGCACCTGGGTGGCTCAGTTGGGTAAACGTCCGACTTCAGCTCAGGTCATGATCTCACCATTCATGGGTTCAAGCTCTTCATTGGGCTCTGTGCTGACAGTTCATAGCCTGAAGCCTGCTTCAGATTCTGTGTCTCCCTCTCTCCCCTCACACTCTGCCCCTCCCCCGCTCACACTCTGTTTCTGTCTCAAAAATAAATAAAACATTTTAAAATTTTCTTTAAAAAAGAAGAAAAAATAAAAACAGACTGTTTATGCTGCTGCCCACACTAATAACATACCAAAGAAAATATGTGTGGTTGGGAGAAAAAATTTATACCTTAAAAAAAACTAGAGTTAAAGAATGTGGGGAGAAGTGGGTATATGGAAGCAGGTGAATAAATAACAAACATGAAGTTAGTTACATAGCTTTTTAAAATATGAGCTTATTCAATTCTGCTAACACTAATTAGTTTAAAATGTTTTTTTTCCTTTGTTTTTCAGGTATACTTCTATGAATACAATGTTCTTTCAAAGCCAGTAGATAAACCTAGGCATTGTCTTCCATATGCAACAGTAACTGTAAAATTTATTGGCCAAAAAGTAGATAGTGGACACCTTATTACATCTTTGAGGTTCCTTTCAACAGGATTTCCTAAGAGGGCTGGTAAGATACAGACATTATTATGCTTCCGTAGCATATGTGCTGGTAGTAGAACTTCTGAATATTATTTTCTAATACGTTATCAAACTGTAAGCAAAATAGTTATGCTTTAACTTTTTAATTTTATTTATCTGGAATTATACTACAGATGTTTTTGTGACTCCTTTTGCTCAGTATTATCTTTGTGTGATTCTTCTTTTTTTTTTTTTTTTTTAAGTTTATTTATTTATTTTTAGAGAGAGTGATTAGATAGAGCACAAGCAGGGGAGGGACAGAGAGCGAGACACAGAATCTGATGCAGCCTCCACTCTCTGAGCTGGTCAGCATAGGGCCCACTGTAGGGCTCTAACCCATGAACCGTGAGATCATGACCTGAGTCAAAGCCAGATGCTTAACCGACTGAGCCACCCAGACATCCCATTTGTATGATTCTTCTATGCTGATACGCATACCTGAGTTTCTTCATGTATATGTATTCACACACACACATTATTCTGTTTTTTGACTACACACTATTCCTCTGGGGATGTTTGGATACTTGCCAGTTTTCTTCATATTCCAGACATTGCTGTTTTAAACATTTATGTAAGTGTCTCAGTGCATATGGGCAAGAGTTTTGGTATAGAGTAATATAATGTCTACATCAGAAACGTACAACTTAATCCAAAGATAATATCAACTAGTTTTCAAAAGTGGTTGCATCAGGTTACATAATTACTCTATATCTTTGCCAACACATACACTTTTTAAAAAAATGTCTGTTTCTGCCAGCTCAGTGAGTGTGATATGTTATCATCATCGGTTCAAAAAGAAACTATACTCTTGAAAAGCCATCATATCCCTTTCCCCTCAGGCCTGCCCCTAAGCAGTCGCTAATCTGCCTTCTGTCTCTTAGTACGACTGACCCTTGGGTTAGAGGTGCCAACGCCCATGCAGTCGCAATCTATGTTTAACTTGTAACTCCCTGAAAACTTCACTACTAATAGCCTAGTGTTCACTGGAAGCCTTACCCAGAACATAAACATTGATTAATGTGTACATTGTATGTTATATATTCTATATACTGTATTCTTACAGTAATATCTAACTTTTTCTTAATTTTTATTGGCATTTCTAGGCTATGTGGTTCATCTGTGAGATTTTTTAAATTGTGGCAAATCTCCAAAAAATTTTCCAATATATTACATGAAAAAAATTCCATTTATGAGTGAACCCATGTAGTTCAAACCCATATTGTTCAAGGGTCAACTGTATTTGCCAATTCTGGGCATTTCATATAAGGGAATTCATAAATATGTGAAGCAAAGTGGCCTTTCATGAGTAGTGACTTTCATTTAACTGTTCTTAAGGTTCTTGCATGTATTAATACTTCATTCCTTTTTATGGCATAATATTACATTAAATAGAAACTATATCAGTTGAGGACATTTGGGTTGTTTCCATCTTTTAGCAATTATGAATAATCTTGCTATGAATGTTCTTGGACAAATTTTGGTACAGACCTGTGTTCTCATTTCTCTTGGGGTATATAGTTGGGAGTGGAATTGCTGGATCATATGATAACACTGTTACCACTTGAGGAATTGCCAAACTGTTTTCCGAAGTGGCTGCACCAGTGACATTTACACCAGTAGGGTACGAGTGCTAGGATTTTCCACTTCCTATGTTATTATCTTACTTTTTGTTTATAGCTACCCTGGTGGAGGAAGTAAATGTTTTCAGGGTGTAAGTTTTATGCTTCTTTTGTTAAATTTATTTCAAGTATTGTATTTTTGGATACCTTTGTAAGTAGAGTTTGCTCAGTTTCACTTTTTATGTTCCTCTTTGAAGTATATAGCAATAGTGTTATTTTTGTGTATTGATCTTGTAAATGGTCTTGCTGATCTCATTATTAGTTCTAATAGTTTTTCAGTGATTTCTTTGGGATTTTATATATAAAAGATCAAGTCATTTATAAATAGAGTTAGTTTTACTTCTTCCTTCCCAATCTGGGTGTCTTTTATTTCTTTTTGTTGCCTAATAGCCCTGGCTAGGACCTCCAGTTGAATGTTTAATAGAAATGGTAGGAGTGGACATTCTTACCTTATTTGTAAACTTAGGGGAAAGTATTCATCCCTCACCAGTAAGTATGATGTTAGCTATGGAGTTTTTTGATGTCTTTTATCATGAGGAAATTCCTTTCTATTCTTAGTTTGTTGAATGTTTTTATCATGAAAGGGTAGTAATTTTGTCAGATCCTTTTGCTGCATCTATCAAGATGATCACATGATTTTTAGTCTTCACTGTGTTACTGTGCTGTGTCACACTAATTGATTTTCAGATATTAAGTAAACTTTGCATTTTTGAGGTAAATTCCATTTGGTCATGGTATGTGATTCCTATTATATGTTGGTGGAATCAGTTTACTAAATTTTTGAAGATTTTCGTGTCTATATTTATAAGATACATTAATCTGTAGCCTTCTTGTGATGTTTTGGTATCAGAGTAATACTGGTCTCATAGAATAAGTTTGAAAGGGTTTCCTTTTCTTCCATTTTTTGGAAAGAGTTTGTGAAGAATTGACATTAATACGTCTTTATACATTTGATAGACTTGACTATTAAAGCCATTCAGGCTTTTGGGGGGGGGTAGTTTTTTATCACTAAGTCAGTTTCTTCACTTACTGTCATTCAGATTTTCTGTTTCTTCTTGCATCAGTTTTAGTGGTTTGTGTCTTTGTAGGAATTTGTCCATTTCATCTAACTTACCTAATTTATTAGCATCCTGTCATTCCTAGTATTTCTTTATAGTCCTTTTTATTTTTGTAAAGCCAGTAGTAGTATCCTCTCTTTAACTTATTGTTCTACTAATTTCAGTCTTCCTTCTTTATTTTCTTGGTCAGCTTGGCTAAAGTTTTGTCAGTTTTGTTATCTTTTTCAAAGAACCAACTTTTTTGGTTTCATTATTATTTTTTCTATATTTCTGTTCTCTCATTTATTATTTCCCTCCTTTTTGCTTTAGGTTTAGTTTACTCTTCTCTTTCTTGTGTCTTAAGGTGGAAGGTTAGGGTATTGATCTTGCTTCTTTGATAATGTACATATTTACAGCTATAAATATCCCTGGTTTTCTTTTTTTTTTCTTTTTGAGACATAGAGAGACAGAGCATGAACAAGGGAGGGGCAGAGAGAGAGGGAGACACAGAATCTGAAGCAGGCTCCAGGCTCTGAGCTGTCAGCACAGAGCCCTACGTGAGGCTCAAACTCACAAGCCCTGAACCGAAGTTGGAGGCTTAACCAGCTGAGCCATCCAGGCACCCCTGAAAGTACTGTTTTAACTGCATCCCATAAGTTTTGGTATGTTGTGTCTTCATTTTCATTCATCTCAAAGTATTTTCTAATTTCCCTTTGATTTCTTATTTAATCCATTGGTTTTTTAGAAAGTGTTTTATTTCACTTATGTGTACATGTGAATTTCCCCCAAATTTTTTCTGCTACTGATTTCTAATTTTATTCCATTGTAATTGGAGAATATAATTTGTATTATCTTTATCCTTTTAAATTTATTGACCCTCTCATGTGGTCTGTCCTGAAGAATGTTCCATGTATACCTGAGAAGAGGGGAAGTTTTGTTTTTGTTGGGTAGAGTGTTCTGTAAATGTCTGTTAGACCTAGCTGATTTGAAGTTTGCTCAATTTTCTGTTTTCTTGGGGCGCCTGGGTGACTCAGTCAGTTAAGCGTCCAACTTCGGCTCAGGTCATGATCTCGCGGTCCGTGAGTTCGAGCCCCGCGTCAGGCTCTGTGCTGACCGCTCAGAGCCTGGAGCCTGTTTCAGATTCTGTGTCTCCCTCTCTCTCTGACCCTCCCCCATTCATGCTCTGTCTCTCTCTGTCTCAAAAATAAATAAAAATGTTAAAAAAAAAAAATTTTTTTTTTTAAATTTTCTGTTTTCTTGATGAGCTTCTGCCTAGTCATTCTATCCACATTATCCCTCAGCCAGATGGCTTAAAATGGAGGCAATAAAATAAGGATCTTTCCCTACTTTCTACTCTCACCCACCCATAATCTTATAGCTAATTACTTTAATCAAAGAATGATGGATAGTAACTAGACTTACTGTGATGATCAGTTTGCAGTGTATTCAATATTGAATCATTATGTTGCACATCAGAAACTAATTAATATAATACTGTACATCAATTATACCTCATTTGAAAAAAAGGAAAAAAAGCAATAAACAATGATGCCTTTCAGACTGATAAAGTTTGAGGAACACCTGTATTATGCCCAAAGTCAAGGCCACATGTGTTGGCTATCAGTGTACTCCTCTCCCTCCAGAGTAGTCTAGATCTTTGCTATCCAGTACAATAGCCTTTTAGTCACATGTGGCTATTTAAACCTAAATTAGTTAAAATTAATAAAAATTTTAATTCCTCATTCACACCACCCCTTGTTTATGTACTTGCCCACATTCCAAGTGCTCAGTAACTATATGTGGCTATCGGCTACTGTACTGGATAGCATAGATAAAGAACATTTCCATCATCACAGAATACATGGTGCTAATAACTATTTGGTAGTTTGCTTTGTGATTGTAATTTCATTTTCTTACAGTTTCTTATATTATGAAGATGTTGGGTTTTTTGTTCTCCTTTTTTCATGTGTTGTTTGGTGAGACTGCTAAAAATGGGAATAAATTTAAAGCGCCTTCATCCAGTTTAAATGAATAATGTAACCTAGTGATTAAGGTTCTGCTGCTTATAAATTGTGATCTTGGGCAAATAATTCTTTATTTCCTTATCAATAAAATGGGAATGTTATGAAGATTAAATTAGTTAATGTGTATAAGACATCAGAAAAACCATACCTGGCATTCCCATTAAGTACTTTATTAATTAATATTATGTATATGTTAATATGCATTTACCATACATTTATGAAATTCAGGTTATTAAACTGATTTAAGTTTCTTTTCCCATGTTGCTTTGTATTAATTTGTCTTAATCTTTTTTTTTTTTTTAAGTCTATTTATTTTGAGAGAGAGAGAGACTGTGTGTGAGCAGGGGAAGGGCAGAGAGAGAGGAGAGGGAAAATCCCAAGCAGGGTCCACACTGTTAATTCACTCATGGTGTAGAGCCCAGCACAGGGCTTGAACCAAAAAATCCGTGAGATCATGACATGCGCCGAAATGAGGAGTCAGACACTTAACTGACTGAGCCACCTAGACACCCCTGTCTTAATCTTTGTAACAGCTCCATAACATTATTTTTCTAGTGTATTTGTATAGTACATACATACAGTACTTTTATAATTCTTGATATGCCGTATTTATTTAACCAGTCCCATTTTTTCAAGTTTACTTATTTTGAGAGAGAGTACAAGCAGGGGAGGGGCAGAGAGGGGGGGAGAGGATCGAAAGCAGGCTCCATGCAGTCAGCGCAGAGCCCGATGCGGGGCTCAAACCCATGGGATCATGACCTGAGCCGAAATCAAGAGTCAGAGGCTTAACTGACTGTACCCTGCAGGCACCCCTACCCAGTCTCGTTTTTAAATTTTTTTTTTATTTGAGGGATGCCTGGAGGGCTCAGTCAGTTAAGCATCTTACTGTTGATTTCAGCTGAGGTCATGATCTCACCATTGTGAGCTTGAATTCCATGTCAGGCTCTATACTGGGCATGGAGCCTGCTTAAGATTCTCTCTCTCTCCCTCTCCCTCTGTCACTCCCCTGCTTCTGCTCTCTCAAATATTTTAATTTGCCTATAGGTGACACACAATGTTACATTAGTTTCAGGTGTACAACATAGTGATCCAGCTCTTCTCTATAGTATTCTATGCTCTCCACAAGTGTAGCTACCATCTGTCACCATGTAACGCTGTTACAATATCATCGACTGTATTCCGCCTGCTGTGCCTTTTACTCCCTTGACATATTCATTCTATAACTGGAAGCTTGTGTGTCTCTTTATGTGCCAGTAACATACTGTTTTGATTACTGTAGCTTTGTAGTAGATCTTGAAATCTTAACCAGTCTCATATTGATAGTTAGGTTTCTGGCTTCCAGCTGTCTTGGATTATGGTACTAAAAATCCTTGTGTATATGTTATTTATGCAAGTATATCAGAATAATGAATGCATAAAAATGGATTTACTGGAGGGGCACCTGGGTGACTGTCAGTTGAGCATCTGACTTCAGCTCAGGTTATGATCTTGTGGTTCACGAGTTCAAGCCCCACACAAGGCTCACTGCTGTCATCCTGTCAGCACAAAGCCTGCTTTAGATCCTCTGTTCCCCTCTCTCTTTGCCCCTCCCCTGCCTGTGCTCTCTCAAAAAATAAGTAAAACATTTCTAAAAATAGATTTACTGGGTATTATGTATTACATTTTGCTGAAAACTGTAGATTTACTTCCCAGGAAATTTGTACCGGTTCATACTCCCATGAACAGTATAAGAGTGTTTATTACATCTGCAGAATATTAATTATTCTTTGTAGTCTTTGCCAGTCTAAGCAGTTTTTAAATATGGCTCTGTTTATTTAGTGGAGTTGGACATCTTTTTGTGTTTGTTGACAATTTTTATTTGTGATTTTCCTGTTCTTACACTTGCTCACATTTCTATTGCAGTATCTGTTTATTAATCTTTTGAATGTGTCTGTATACTCTTTATGCACTCTAATATGTGTGTAATGATGTACAAAGCTTGCTCGTTCAGAAAATACTTCGTACCAGTTTGTCCAAGTTTTGTTTATCATGAGTTTTGACCTACTAAGGTATTTAATTTACATGTAATTGACATCATTTCTTAATTTCTAGTTTTCTGATCTCCAGACATTCTTAAAAAGTACTTTTCTACCTCAGGATTATAAAACCATCTCTCTGTCTTTTCTTCTAATACTTTCATGGTTTTATTTTTTTTTTTCAATTAATTTTATTTTGGAGTGAGTATAGGGATCCACCTTTTCTTCTGTCCACTGCAGCTCCTCCTCTTAAGAACTACATCTCTGTTATGGTCAGATTTCTACTATAGCTTATTATAATTAAAAAGTATAGTTACAGGTGCACCTTGGTGGCTCAGTTGATTAAGCATCCGACTTTGGCTCAGGTTATGATCTCACAGTTCGTGAATTCCAGCCCTGCATCGGACTCTTTTGCAATGTTGACGCAAAGACTGCTTGGGATTCTTCCTCTTTGCCTCTCTCTACCTGTCCCCCACTTGCACTCTCTCTCTCAAAATAAATAAATAAACTAAAATGTATATAATTACAAGTGGTTATAGAATTTAGAAATCTTCAACAAAGCTATCTTTCGATATATCGTGAAAAAGAATCTCATGGTACTTCCCAGTAATATGATTATAGTTTCGTATATGTCATAAATCTCACAATTTCTCATCATTAATTTGTTTTAATAAATATATTTTTATGGTGTTATCTATGAATTTATGAATGGCTTACTTGGTAAATATGCATTCTTATAAGTTCCTTTGTTATTATATGTAGTTATTTGTGAAATTTTAGGAATAAATTTCTATAAATTATAAGAGAAAATTTGCTTTCATTGTCAAGATTTTTGTTTGTATATATTATTTGCAGGAATACTTATTTTAGTGGAACAGGGGTAGTGCTTTGCTTTTGCTCCTAGGAAGGATTTTTTGGGTCCTTTTTGATCTGTTTCCCCACCTCATTCCCGTTTCTTTCCTGTTTTCTTTCTCAAGGTAACAGTAGATAAAAGGGGGAGACAATTTTGCCTATTAATATGTAGATTCTATTATTAAGTATCTGAATATACGAAATTAATATAAGAAATACCTAGTCTTTGAGCAACGTGTTTTTATTCCTTTTTAATTTTTCTATTCTTTGTATTTGTCACAGTTCAAAAAAATTTATGGTAAATACTTTCTTCGTAAGGCCTCTAGGACACAGTTTCCTGGTACATCATTTATATTTTATTGGTTTGTCTTTCATCCTCTTCTCACCCTGCTTTTTCTGAGACACATACTTTAATCATCATTAGGCTATTTATCGAACTTTCATTTAAAACCACTTATGACTGGGGTGCCTGAGTGGCTCGGTTAAGCATCCAACTTCAGCTCAGGTCATGATCTCATGGTTTGTGAGCTCAAGTCCCACATCGGGCCTGTGCTGACAGCTCGGAGCCTGGAGCCTGCTTTGGATTCCGTGTCTCCCTCTCTCTCTGCCCCTCCCCCATTCATGCTCTGTCTCTCTGTCTCTCTCTCTCAAAAATAAATAAGCATTAAAAGAAAAAAAGAAAAAACCACCTATGACATAGTTTATTTGAATTAAGGGTTGAATGTAGAAACCCCTTCCTTCCTGTTTTTTCTTAATTTTCTTATTATTTCTACAGAAAGAACCTGCTCTCTGAATAACTGTACAGTTGCCAAAAGAATTGGAAAAGGAAAAGATGCTACTGTCATCTTTGAACATTTCAGGAAACCTGTAGATCCATTTGTTCAGGAAAACTGTTCTTGCGGCTCACTAAATTCAGAGATAAATCCTTCCAACACAAATATTTCTAATTCCTATGGAAATGTGAAAAATGGAAACATTTCTATATATGAAACATACGGTGGACAGATGGAGCACAATTTAGCAGAATGTAGAGACACTTCTCATATATATGATTCAGGTCTTTCATTTATTCCCAGTGATACCAGAGAAAGTGTTAATGGTGACCCCATGTTAAATTTGGCACATCTCAAAAATACTTTAAGTGGTCTTTCTGCTGCTTTCCCCCTTCATAACAATACTGGCTCAAGCACAGTTATTACTTCAAAACTCATTAAAGACCCAAGACTGATGAGGAGAGAAGAAGGCATAGGAAAACATAATAATATTACAGATTTAAATGAGATTTTGCCACTTGAGAAGAGTTTAGATTTTGTGAATTCAGAAATAAATCTATCATCCATGACAAATAATTCTGCCTCCTCATCTGAAATTGTGCCTGGTGATCATTCTGTTCTTACTAATTGTTTGGATGCCCCTAGCTTCAAAATTTCTTTTGATGGTTCACAATCTCAAGCTCACAACTTGGACTTTAACAACTATGATTATACAATTCCCAGTAAAATTACCCCAGCAGGACAGCATAAGGGCCAAGATAATTTTTCCTTTCCAATGTGTTTGCCAAATGTAGTTTCAGAAGTTGAGAACCAAAAACACAATGAGGAAGAAGCCCAGAGATCTGAACTGAGAAGCAACATCCCACTTTTAATTGAAGAAAACAGTGAAGCACATAACTCTTATGAATCAGTGAATATTTGTACAAAAGGGCACAGTAATCACATCTCTCTGGAGTCATGGTCTTCTAATTTAGAAACTGTATCTCAGACTGGTCAGCAAATGTCTACAGCTTTTCCTCTCCAAAGGAAAGAAAGCATACATGAGTACACCCAAAATATTGGAGAAATGAGAGACTTCACTGGCCCCGAAAATAATTCCAAACATGGAGAAAAGCAGGTTTTGTGGAAGGAAGTTGATTTTACTAAGGAAGCAAAAGTCAGTCCAGTAGATAATTATATTTCTTTGTACCAAGAATACAAAGAGGATGAGAGTCTTGATTCTTATGGGAAAAATTGTGATCAAATATTAATTGCTCAAGAATTAGAAATACAAAAATCTTCCACATCTACCACAAAGGATGAATATGAGCTAGATCATCTAAGTTTGGAATTACAAAGAGTGGAGAGCCTTTCACAGAAGCATCCTCAACTCTCTTTAGATTATGAAGATAACATTCACACAAGTTTTGCAGTTTCTCAAAAACTAATGGAACTAAAACTGGGAAAACCAAATCAAAACTGTGTTAGCATTGTGACTGATGCTTTCCAGGAAGCAAAAGACATTCCCCAGGTCAAAGAACTGCCAATTGATACAATTATTTCATCTCATGACATTAAACCAACTCATGACAACTCAGATTATAACATAACTAGAGAATATGTATGTGTCCATGGAAGAAATGAAAATGACCCAGTGTCATTAGAGAACATACAAAGAGACTGTGGAGAAACTTTTCAAATTGATGAAGGTCATACTCTGTTCTGTAATGCAGAGTTGCACAGTGATACACACCTGAATATTGATTTCAGAGAACAAGGAGATAATGATAAAGAAAATGAAAATGAGGCTAAAGAGGAAGACATTGCCTTGTCTACAGAAAGCAGAGAAAATATATATGGAGAGGAGAAGCAGGGTTTTCATACAAACCAAAGTTACACCAACATAGATGAAAGAAGGGAGAATAAAAATTACAACAATGTAGAAATTCTTAGTTCTGAAGAATGTTGTACATTTAATTTGAGTTCGGGGGAAAGACATGTGTCAACAGAAGCTACATTGTTAGAAAATGAAGACACTATGACTGCCACACAACAAAAAGATGCTCCAAATACTGGCAGGACTGTAGAGCATTTGGCTTACACAGCATTTCCCAAAGTTGAAGGGTCTTCAGAACATGAAGCCTCAAGTACTGCAGTGCAGACAGCTGGTGCTACGGTGCCTACATTGGGCACAGATCGTGAAGATCACCAAAGATACCAGATTAAAGAAACTTGTTCTTCTGAGAGTCTAGATTTTGGGTTGTTAGTAAAACATAGGGTTTCTGATTGTGAAATGGATATGGATAACAATAAATTACATGACTCATTTCATCAGTCAGTAAGTGATACTTCAGTTCTTCAGAGTTTCAAATTGGAAAATAAGATTGAAGTAGGATTGGAACAGTGTGATGATGCTTTTCTAATTCAACAACATAGCCATAGAAATGATCCATGTGAAGAATTTAGGGCCATATATGAAACTCTGAAGTCTCGTATTGATTGGGAAGGTCTACTAGGAAGCAATAATGGGGAGAGGGAAGTTAGGAAAAGCTACAGAAGAAACGAGAATAGTGATCAGCATTACCCTAAGAAAAGTATTTGTTTTTATCCCTCTACACAAAAAAACAAAGGAGAGCTCAATCCACTTTTACTTCCAGATTTACAAATTAGAATCACTAATACATTAATGCCAGGATTCAATCCCACTTTTGAATCCCTTGCATTGAAAGATAATTTTTGCAAATACATAACTAAAACCACAGGACCAGAAATAAGTGAGGAGGGGAAAGTGTCAGGATTTGAAATGTATTCCCACTGCTCTGGTGAAAATTCAGGTTATCCATGTGAAGATGAATTTGGTAATAGAAGGCAAGAATCAGGACTAGTGAATAAGTCTGAAATTGCTCTTTCTCTTGATGTGAGTCATAATACACAAGTGAATCATGTGTCTGAAAAACAAAACAGTGGACCTTTGCCTACTGAACCCTCTAATGTCACAGCATTAAATAATGAAAGCAGATGTTCCTTGACAGGGTCAAAAACTGATTGTAATGATATTACAAGTAAAAAGGACACACAATCAAGAATTAGCAAAAGAAAGCGACGTATGCCTTTTAGGGACCAGAACACACCACATAAGGATGTAAGACGTCGTGAAATTTATGGGAAGAAGAGGAGACTAACCAGTCTAGACTCTTCTGAACATTTTTCTTCATTATCCCAAGGACGAATTAAAACCTTTTCAAAGTCGGAAAAACACATCAGGAGTGTCCTTGATATTCTAAATAGTGAAGCATCTTTATGCAAAAGCAAACGTCTTTCCAGAAGACTTGACAGAGCTGTTCTTCATTTAAAAAAAGCTCATAGAAGAGTTCACACGTCTTTGCAACTTATAGCTAAAGTAGGAGAAAAAAGAAAAGGCCCATTACCAAAATCATATGCAATAATATGCAATAATTTCTGGGAAAGTTGTGACCTTCAAGGTTATAGCTCTGTGTCTGAAAGAAGATATTATTCCACTAAACATTTTTTGTCAAAAAGAAAATACGGCAAACCAGGAGAGAAAAGAGCTTTGGGATTTGAAGTGGATAAATCATTAACTCATGTATCAAAGCCCAAGTCTTACAAAGCAAGTAGAGCGAGAATCGCAGAGTGCATTTCTAAGAGAAATATGGCCAGCAGTGTCTCCAGAAGTCACACCACCATTCATGTAAGGGAATTTTGTGATTTCGAGTATCCTGAGTCACAGTTAGCCCTGTGCTCCACATCCCAAAGTGCCAGTCATTCCGCTTATAACAAGAGCCGGATGAGAAATCGAAGATCATCAGAACTTCAGCTGTTTTCTGGAAAAACTGGATGTCTATTTTCCCCAGCCTGCCCAGATGAGAAAATAACTGAAAAAGAAAATCAAGTTGGCATAAAGTTTTTATCAAACATTAATAAATATGAAAATCCTGAGAACCACTCAGCACACAATATTAAGGATGCAGAAAACAATTCCGAGACTAATAAAGTAATAAATAAGAGTAATTCAGTATCATTAAGTTGCATAAAAGAAGACAAAGTAAGTTTTAGCACAGACACAAGTTATAATGCAACCTGTATAACACACACAAAGGTAAAAACTGACATAGTTATTTCAGTTTTAGAATCAGATATCAAGCACCTTTTAAACGTTGATGTCTGCACACCAGATAACCTTATTTTATCTGATTGTAAAGGCAACCTGGAAGTAAATTTGCCTGTAGAAGAACGGACAGCTGCTAATCAGAGCTCCAAACCAGGCACTGTTCCAGAAAACTTCCTTAAGGACCCATTAAATCTAACTCTGATAACACACAAAAAGTCTGACAGTATTCCTCAATTGTTATCAACCACAGCAGTGACAGACAGTGAAGGAGAATCTTCAGAATCTTATTTGGATAAACAGAGAGTTTTTGCTGTAGATTCTTTTACAACATCCACCAATGTACCACACTGCCAGCCAGGATGTGGTGGAAAGGAACTTCTAAAGACAGAACAATGTTCTTCAAGTAATTGCTTCCATATAGATGGGAATGAATCACATGTTCTTGAGGATTCTGAGTTGGGTCTCAGATTAGTAACTGAAGAAAGTAAAAGTTGTAGGAAAAATACAATGAAGGAACTATTTTCCAATGATAGTTATTTGCTCTTAAAAGATAATATGAAGGGTTCTTCTTCAAAAAAGTGTATGGCAAATAAAGACATTTGGGACAGAAAAATGTGGAAAGTTAAACAAGCAGAAAAAGCAAGAGATTCACTTCACAAAAAAAGCATGACTGAAGGATGCACTGTTAAGACTCCGTTCAAAAATCAAAAGAACAAGATCTTAGAAGAATCCTCCTACTTAAGCAAGAAAACAATTAAAAATAACTTGATTGATTCTCATCTAAACGTTGAAAACATTACTGAGGCAGTCGCTTTGAATAACCCAGTTTCTAATCATCTTAACAAAAGAGAGAAAGAAGGGGGAGTTAAAGTTAGTAATGACCCTCAGTCTGACTCTGCATTGCATTCGGAAATAGCCTGTAATTCTAAACCAGGCATTATAGGAATGAATCCTATTCCTGTTTTACATACTGACTCTCAAACTTCCGAAGTCTCTACTCCTGAGAATAAGGCTGCATCATACACGAATGGATTAAAAGAGAAACATTGCTCAGCTAATCATTCAGCTCTTACAGCCAGGCTAGCTCAGATTTTGAGAAGGGCAGATGAAACATCATCTTTGCAGATTCTACTGGAAGAAACTAAGGCCTGTCAAAGTATTCTCCCTTTATTTGTTGAAGCTTTTGAAAGAAACCAAGAATGTTCTCTCGAACAAATCCTGATTTCAAGAGAACTATTAGTAGAACAAAACCTGTGGAATAATTGCAGACACAAATTAAAGCCATGTGCTGTTGACTCCTTGGTAGAACTCCAAATGATGATGGAAACTATTCAATTCATTGAAAACAAAAAAAGGCTCTTAGGAGGTGAACCAACCTACCGAAGCTTGCTCTGGTATGATGAAACACTGTACAGTGAGCTGCTTGGTAGACCACGTGGATTTCAACAACAATCCAACTTCTATCCTGCTTTTCAAGGAAGATTGAAGTATAATGCATTCTGTGAGTTACAAAACTATCATGATCAGTTAATTGAATTATTTGAGGAAACCAAAAGGGAAAATAATTCATACTATGCATTCTTAAAATACAAACGACAGATTAATGAGTGTGAAGCAGTAATGAAGCGTTGTTCTGATTGCTTTGACTTTTCTCTTTCTGTTCCATTTACCTGTGGAGTTAACTTTGGAGATAGTTTAGGAGACCTAGAAACCTTAAGAAAAAGTACTTTAAAGCTGATTGGTATGTATGGGAACTCTCCTAAAGTTGATTCCTATCCAGGAAAACAAGACCATTTGTGGATTATCATAGAAATGATCACCTCTAAAGTTAATTTTATTAAGAGCAGTGAGGCAATAAGTATTAAAATATCTCTTTATGGTCTGGAACATATCTTTTTTGATGCTGCAAAAAGTCTTATTTGGAAAGAGAAGAGAGAATCTTTCAGCAAAATATACTCAGGAGAGAATAGAGAAATGCTACTCAAAATGAATCAGTGTGCTTTTTCTAAGTTGAAAAAGATCTATGATACATTGTCTAAGGATTTAAGCAGTGAACAAATTTCTAATACTGCGCTTGAGAATATGGAGATTGCTTCCAGAAAGTCAGATGATCTAATAAACAAAGCACCAGTTACCCTAGAAAACTGTGGGTTTAACAGTACTTTGCTTTCACACCCAGATATCTGTTGTATTAGCGAAATACTAGATCAAGCTGAATTTGCAGACTCTAAGAAATTACAGGACCTCACTTTGAGATGTACCGAACACCTAGAAATTTTAAAAAAATACTTTCAGATGCTGCAAGAAGAGAACATAGATAACATTTTTATCACAGAAGAAAACGTTTTGGACATGGTGAAAAACCACAATCATGGGGCCATAATTTTAAAGCCTGCAGCCATTGAAACCTATATTGAAATTGTCATGCTTTCAGAAACCATTCACTTTCTTAAAAACTCAATGGCAAAGAAACTAGACAAACAGAGGTTTCGAGGTATGCTTTGGTTTGATTTGTCACTTCTTCCTGAGCTGGTTCACTGCCAGGAAAAAATGGCTTCTTTTTCATTTCTTAAAGATAACTCAACAGATTGCCTTTGGAAAGTCATAGAGACTGCTATTTCTGAACTTAAGAAAGATCTGGATATTATTTACAAATATAGTGAAGCTGTTAATTGCTCATACGCTCTTCATTTGCTCTCAAGAGAACTTCAGGAACTTACAGAAATACAAAAACTTCTAAAGAAGTCTCAGTATTCCGTTTCCACATATATTGACTTTGTGCCATGTATAGCATCCATAAATTACGGAAGCACAATGACAGAGTTGGAATACAGCCACAACCAGTTTTCTGCACTGCTCGAAAATATAATGGCTGCCCCTCGGAAAGATTTAGGGAAAATGGCCCATATTATGAAAGTCATGAAAACTATTGAACATATGAAGATAATATGTACTAAAAATGCTGAATTAACCATTTCCTTTATTTTGTGCCAAATGCTACATAACAGAAAGAAGACTTCCCAACTGCAGGGAAAAGAAAAAACGAATGTGCATGTAAAACCTAGGAAGGATAGCAATAAATCTAGTATTTATATGAAGGTGCCCTCAATTTCAGAGTGCATAATGAAAACTGTTTCAAATTCTTCTGAAAAACGATCTATCACTGTAGACAAATGTGGAGACCCTCAAAAACAACAGAAAAACACTACTGTTTCCAGCTGTAAAAAACAAAAGGTAACAAATGTTTTAAAACAAAAGCCTATGTAAGTAAGTATTATTTTTGAGAACAAGTCTACTCTTCAAACAAGTAGTTTGCAGATTGGTAAAAATTGAGAATGCTTTGAATATTACCTTGCAAAATGAATTTACTAACTATAGAATTGGATTAGGGGTGCCTGGCTGGCTTAGTCGGTGGAGCATTCACCAACGGTGGAGCCCCATAATGGGCATAGAGCTTACTTTAAAAAAAGAATTGGATGAAACAGTTTTTATTATCTTTATAATAAAGTGAAATGTTTCTCTATATGAGAAATACCTTGCAAATACTTATTTTTAAACGTACAATTAAATTTTTTAATTTGGAAAACATTTCTTGGAAGAATGTAAATTTATATAACTGCTTAAGGAATAGTCCAATGTGAATGTGAGTAAGTTAGTAATTTATTGAGTAACTCCTATATAACAAGGCTATACTTGATGTAGTAAGTATTAAAAATTGGCTAATGGAACCTGTGTTCTTGACCATTATCATCCACATGGAAAAATAGAACAGATTTTTTTTCTTAACTTTAGAGAGAGCATGCGAGGGAGGGAGAGGGTCAGAGGAGGGGCGGGGGGGAGAGAGAGAGAGAGAGAAAGAGAATTTCAAGCAGGCTCCACATTGACGTGGGACTCAATTTCAGTACCATGAGATCATCATGACCTGAGCCAAAATCAAGAGTCCTACGCTCAACTGACTGAGCCACCCATCCATCCCAGGACAGATATTTTTCAATAGATGATTATAAAGGAGTTACAAGAAGTCCTACATAAACAAGTTTTATTTAACAAATTATAGAAAATATTTATTTTATACCTGGCACTGTTGTAATAAATGCACAAGTATTAACTCTTTATTCTTCACAAAATCTTTATGATGTAGGTACTGTTATTACCTTATGTAAAGGTATGAAAACAGACACATAGAAAGGTCGAGTCACTTTCCCAGGGTTACAGAGTTAGTAAATGGGTAAGCCCAGATATAAAACCAGGCAGTCTAGCTCCAGGGCCCATAATAAACTGATACTTGCCTCTACTCTACCCTCAGAGGCTTCTCTTAAAATAATTTTTTGGGAATTTCAGTTCAGAAGAGAAACCTATATGCAAAATGAAAAATGGGATTTTTTTCTCAGCTTACTGTAATTGTATTTGTTAGTTAAACTAATTCTAGACACCAGGAAACCAATCATTTATTTCACTGTGTTTATAGGAAAATGCTTAATAAACAACCAGTTTGTAAGCATACATCCAAAACAACAGTAATACTCCACATCAAGAGTAAAATGAGAATAATAAAAAGGTATTGTAAGTATTGAGAAGAAAAGTAACAACAAAAAAATTGTGTTTTTTAATTTCATGGAGGAGCATAGGCCAAAGCGTTGCCTTAAATTAGGAAAAAATGGTATTTGATGAAGATTAAAATGAAGCGGGGGTATCTTAAGTTGTGGAAAATAATATGAGCAAAGATACAATGTTTATTGACATTATTTGAGAAATGAGTTTCAAATTAAGTCTGGAACAAAAATTTAATTTAGTGGACAAGTAGTAAGCTAAATATGGAGACAAATACTGTTTCAGATTATAGAATGTCTAAAATATAAGCAAAAAGAGTTTGAACTTCATTCTGTATTGAAGCGTAACATCCTGTGAAATGTGTTTTTCAGTGATTTAAAGGGTAGAGATTCTGAGGACAGTTGGGAGTAGCAAGTCACCCAAGGCTTACAAGAGGGTGCTGTCTGACAGACTGAAAAAAGAAAGTCCAGGGGCACCTGGTTGACTCAGTGTGTGAAGCATCCAACTCTTGATTTCGGCTCAGGTCATGATTTCATGGTTCATAAGATGGAGCCCCATGTCGGGCTCTGCACTGGCAGCACAGAGCCAGTTTGGGATTTCTCTGTCCCTCTCTCTGCCCCTTCCCCACTTACGCTCTCTCTCAAAATAAATAAACTTAAAGAAAGTCCATATCTGGCAATTATTTAACAATGGAGCTTAAAAACCGGTTTACTAAAAAGAGTATGTATTTAAAAAAAAAGGCAGTGATAAATGGACCCCAAGATCTGTTGTGAGATATGGGGATAAAAAAATATTGTAAATTGTTTATTTCAAAGTTTCTCCAAACATTTAAGACATAATGGGAAGTCCAACAGAATCACTGGTTTTTGAAGGTAGGAGGATCATTAATGAATGTTGTTTTAGACAGTGCATTTTAGATGATGACCAAACAAGCAATTGTAAGTACCTGTGATGAAAATATGTATGTATTGTATTTTATAACATTGCCAATGTCGGTTCTCTTTGTAACTTTTAAACACAGGTTGACATAAAAGATGTCACAAAAATCAACAGAGAAAAGGCAACATTCAAGGATTCCAGGTAGGTTGCCAGCAGACCTACGTAAAGAAAAACTAAACAGAACTAAGCACATACTAAGGAACAATACTAAGACATTTATGTACATACCTCTATTGGATCATACCTGTAACTTAAAGGACAAGAGTAAATTTAGGAGGGGGAGAATAAGGCTTCAGATTATACAGTGCTTTATTAAGATTTAAAGACTTTGAACTTCATTCTGTAAGTATTAAAGGGTAATGTCCTGTGAAATGTATTTTTTAAGTGATTTAAAGATAAGGAAGTTCTGAGTAGAGATAGAAGTAGCAAGTTAGAGAAGAGTGATTTTTTTTAGAGGAAGAAAGTAAAATTCATACTTGACAGACATTACTTAAAGGATTGATGGGGATTAGTAGCTGGTTGGCTAAAAAAGGAGATGAAATAATATAACAAGTGATTAGATTGAGTTTTTTAAACTTGTAATTGTTACAGACCAATCATTTCAAAATTGGTTAAAAGATAGAAATTGCTGACTTATATTACTAAGAATTTGGTCATAAACACGCGTACGTATATTATAAATACACAACTGTTTTCATGAAAGGATGCTTTAAAACCTTTAATGAATTATTTTTATTATTTTTGAACTGAATTATTTTTATGAAAAATTCACTACACTGTTTATATTTTTTCATTTTGACATGAAATGGTCCCACTGGACATGTGGACCATCTCTTATTTCATTCAGCTGTGTAATATTTTCAGTTTATGACAAGCTTCATTTTTTTTCCATGTTTTTTTTTCTGTTTTATGAAGGAGAATGAGTAATATGGAATACAAAAGATTAGCATTCTCATTTCTGTCTTACTTGGTTTTGCTCTTTTCGATACACATTTTATTTACTACATTTCTAGAATCGTTTTCTAGACTCTTGAAATAATTGCATAGTGGCATAAAGATGAATAGGTTTGTAAAGGGTTAACATAAACCACTTCTATAATCATCTTAGTTTTGGTAACTAAATCTAGGTGGTATTTGCTACTCAGAGAATCGAACTTTGTCTCACATAGCAGAAAATAAGTTCAAAGATAAGTTTAATACAGGGTGCTGTCTTCATGGAAGAATATCCTCTAAGAGAGTACATAAAAGAATGACCATACAGGCTGCTGTCAATCTATAGGGTTGAGACATTACTGAAACTTCATTGGAAATGTGATAAAGTCCAAACTGTAGTCTCTGCAAAATGTCAAAGTGTTACATGGGATTGGATGATGATGTAGGTTGTCACTCAGCTGCCTTTGAGAGAAGCTGGATTAAGTAAACTACGAGGCTTTTAGTTTCATGAATTAGATATATAAATTCCAGGCCAAAAATTAATTTCTCTTGACTGGGGAGCAGTGATTACTTTTTTCTTTTCAACATGTTCTTTTCCACATGCAATTCAAAGAATTTGATGAGACACCAAAAAAATATAATTATCCTGGGGACCTATATTAGCTATCTGACTCTAGACATTTCCCTAGTGGATACTTCCTTCAGCCTGCTTGAAATTGTCTAAATTTAGGTAGAAATGTCAAGGATATTAAATTGGCATGGTATTCTGGAGGTCTGTGTTTCCTATTCTCAACCTTGAGCAGACAAAATACCTTAGTAGCTCCTGATGACAGAAGGTGGTCTTTGGCAGGGGCAGGGCACAGCTGGTAGTTTCATCAGTTACATATAACCATTTACAAGTAACGAAGATCATCAACAGTTGGAGGTATATGTATGCAAAACTACAGTAAAATATTGGACATAGTTGCCTACTTCTAAACACCTCTGCTAGGAATTGTCCAATGCATAAAGTAATTACAATATTGACTGCACTATATATATTTCAAAATATATTAGAAATACATTTGAAACGTGGAATATTATCACCGTCAGCAGGAAAAGTAGCTAAATTCAAGGCAAGGGAGTAAAACTGGGTAAATAAGTTACATATATACTGCTGATAGAGAAAATGTAAATCTTAAGAATTCTCTGAATAAAAATTTCACATACATGTTTATATTAAAATTGGGGACTCCATATATTTAAAGTTGTTTGTATATATGTGTTACACTTAATAGGACTACAAGATCTCATCTCGAAAGTGAAAGTGAAATAGGACCAAGTTCATCTGACAATCTGAAAAGAAACCATGTATCTCCAAAAAAAGCTGAAATGGAAAGATCACTACTTGGCTCACTTTTACCTTTAAAGAACTTAAAAGACACTTGCATATCAAAGTCAGAGGGCAAAATAGATTTAACTAATATTTCATCTCATACTTCAGAAGATTTCACTGGACAACAGGGAAACTTAAGTAGCATGAAGAAAAGGGATGTGAATTTTAGTGCTGCTGAAACAAAGAGTGATAAGAAAGATTGTTGTTTTGCGAGTTGTGAACAAAAAAGTGTAGATGGCATATTTAGGGACATCCCTGCCAATTTAGAAACAAATAACACTGTCTTTGAACTTCAAGATCATGAAATATTAAATTCATCTATTAAAAATTCTGCATGCACCAATCCTTCAGAATCCACATTTATCCAGGACAAATTTCCTGTTCTTCAAGTAAATAAAACACAGCCTGCAAAAACTGAGTTAAAAGGAAAATGCATGAAGGATACATTCAGTCCCAATACTATACCTGTTGGAGCATCTGAGAACATAACCCTCAGTGTAAATCAAACCACAGAACAATCTTTTTCTGAACAACAGAATAATGAAAATTCCAAAGTCCTAACTCAGAATGCTGCAGCATGTTGGAACGAACTTCCACAGTCTGCATGTACCCCAATATATAATTCTTCTCAGCACCCGTTTGGAACTTCATATCCTTACTACACATGGTGTGTTTATCATTACAGCAACAGCAGTGGCAGCTCCATTACCCAGACATACCATGGGATAACATCATACGAAGTACAGCCACCTCCTTCTGCGATGTTGACTGCAATTGCAAGTACCGTCCAAAATGCACATTCTAATCTTTTGTACTCTCAATATTCTGGTTACTTTTCTGGGGAGCCACAAGCAAATGACTTGGTGCCAGTGAATGGGCATTTTCAATCTCAAATGCCTGTTTCTTATCATTTTCAGCAGCCGATTTTTTCACAGTATGCTCCCCATCAAGCGTTCCCACAAGCTGCATACCCTTACCCTCCTGATTCAGGTGTGCTTCCACAAGTTCCTTGGACTTACGGTGAGTTTTATACGTTTTAACGTTCACTTTATTGAGTTTTTACTTTTATTTTTGTACATTTATGTAAATGGAATTTACAACAGATGGTGATATATATAGCAGTCATTTTTCTGTGTAGATTTGTAGTCTTGTTCCTATCTTCGGCAGTTGAATTATGTTGTCACATGGGAATCTGGCTGTCAAAGACTAGTAATATCACAAATATGTCCTTTAGTAAAACCCAACTTTGGGAAATAGTTAAGTAAGTTATAGTTAATCCACACTGCAAAATACAATGCAACAATCACAGAGTTTATAAACATTTTCAATGGCAGTTTTAAAAACTATGTCATATAAATATACCTGTGTAAATAAATGACTAAGGGTGCCTGGGTGTCTCAGTCAGTTAAGCATCTGACTCTTGATTTTGGCTCAGGTCATGATCCCAGGGTCCTGGGATCTAGCACCATGTCGGGCACCATGCTGACAGCATGGAGCCTGCTTGAGATTCTCTCTCTCCCTGTGTGTGTGTGTGTGTGTCTCTCTCTCTCTCTCTGCCTCTCCCCTACTCATGCCCATACTTGCTCTCTCTTAAAAATAAATAGACTTAAAAAAAATGCCTAGAAATACTGAAATGAAATGCAACATTTTAATTTGTTTGCTTCTGCATAATAAATCAGGGGATTGTGGAGAGTGCTTTTTATATTTTCTAGATTTCCTACTGTGAAAATACATTGTATTGATAAGTGGAGGAAAAAAAGAGTAAAAAACCAATTTGGCAAAGAAATTTCAATCTGATAAAGCAACCTTTCTCTTTTTTTTTTTTTTTTTAAGAGAGAGAGTGAGCTGGGTAGAGGGGCAGAGGGAAAGAGAGAATCTTAAGCAGGCTTTATGCTCAGCATGGAGCATGATGCTGGGCTGGATCCCATGACCCTCAGATCATGACCTGAGCCAAAATCAAGAGTTGGGACATTGAATCACCTAAGCCACCTAGTCGCCCCTCTTTCTCTTGGTATTCTAATATAATATTTGGGCATATGTGAAACGACTTAGTAATTTGCCACTAGAAGTTGTAATTTTTTTCTCTTAAGCACAATTCTATTTATAAAATATCATGATTAGGGGTGCCTGGTTGGCTCAGTTGGTTTAGCATCTGACTTCGGCTCAGGTCATGATCTCAAGGTTCTCATGAATTCAAACCCCGTGTCAGGCTCTGTGCTGACAGCTTGAAGCCTGGAGCCTGCTTCGGATTCTGGGTCTCCCTCTGTCTCTGCCCCTTCCCCACTCGCACTCTGTCTCTCTCAAAAATAAACATTAAAAAAAAAATTTTAATATCATAATTAGAACATGAATTTTTAAAATTAAATCAAAATTTATATACACCAGTATTAAATCAAATTTTAAAAACAATTATTAATAATTCTGCAAAAACTACAATTTTTCACTAACACCCCAGTATTCTACCATCAGAGGTAATGTGTATCATAAGTAAAGTTAACAATCTTTTAAGGTCTTAAATAGAGAAATGTAAGAGAATTTTTTTCAAATTAAAAAGTTATTTCCCAGGTCTCCTGGCTAGCTAGTCAGAAGAGTATGCAACTCTTGATCCCAGGGGCATGAGTTCAAGCCCCATGTTGGCTATGTAGAGATTACTAAAAATAAGTAAACTTCAAAAAAATGATAATAGGGGCACCTGGGTGGCTCAGTCAGTTAAGTGTCTGACTCTTGATTTTGGCTGAGGTCATGATCTCATGGTTTGTGAGATGAAGCCCTGAATCTGGCTCTGTGCTGACAGCATGGAGCCTGCTTTGGATTCTCTCTCTGCCCCTCTGCCTCGTGCCCTTTCTCTCTCAAAATAAACATTTAACCAAAAAAGGAAATTTTTTTTGTTTAAAAAAAATCATTGGAGTTACTACTGACGCTCTGTGACCTGTAGGATAAAATTCAAAAATTTTAGCTTGGAATGCAGGGTCCTTCACAGTATATGCAGCCTCATCTCCCACCACTTCTACCTTTGTGTTGAGGCCACATTGAACTTCTTGCTGTTCTCCCATATGACAGTTCCTCTTATACTATTTGTGCACGTTTCTCACATGATACGGCATGTGAGGAGTATATGGTATTCTAATTATCTCTGTGTCTTTCCCTTCCCACCTGGCCCACCAAATGAATTTAAACAGGACTGGAAATTGTTCATCTAAAACAGAACCTGAAGAAAAACTATACAGGAGAGGAGAAAGAAATAGGAATGGAAGTGGGGAAGTATATGACTGCCCTTTTTCCTTTTTTTTTTTTTAATTTATTTTGAGAGGAAGTACACACGTGCTAGGGAGGGGCAGAGAGAGGGAGAGCGAGAATCCCAAGCAGGCTCTGCACCATCATCACACAGCCAGACGCAGGGCTCCATCCCACGTGAGACCATGACCCAAGCTGGAATCAAGAGTTAGTCACTCACCGGACTGAACCACCCAGGCGCCCCATGTGCTTTTTCCTTTTTGATTAACTTGATGTGCTGCCGCTCCTGTAAGGCTAAACACCCAACCTATAGTAGATGTGGCAAACCTACGAATTAAAGTAGAAATTTTCATTTCAGAAGAAGAAAATCTTGAATACAATTGTTTCACAGAGGTTCTCAGTTTGAGCTTTCTTGTGTTCTTAAATAAAAAGATCTCTCTGGAATCAAGTCCAGCTTTGATTCTCAAAAATCTTAATTGTTAACCTGCTTAGTTATATTAATCAAGTGAAAATAAAAGGAAAAGAAACAATTATTCAAAAGCAACTCTAACAGTGTTAGGCAATAAGCACAACACTCAGTTTTCCTGAGTGCAAATAATCTAGAGATCACCTCTCAGGCTTTCAGGAACTACCTCCTTCTAAAGGTGTGAAAATCCTTGTGACTCATTTATTGATGTTTTTGCTCATGGTGCTTGTATTCAGCACCATAAATGGAACTAAGGGAAGGGGCCAAGTGAGCCCTGTGTGCAAGTCACAGTGAATCCTTTACTCCATTTAAATCTCTCAGAATACCTACGAGGGATGAAGAGATGTTACTGTTCTTTACAGATAAGGAAAGTACTTCTTGAAGAGCCTTAAATAACTTTTTCAGGATCCCATGGCTATCAAAGGGCAGATGTGCAGTTTGAACTCTAATATCTTGGTTCTTTTTTTTTTTAAATGTTTATTTATTTTTGAGACAGAGAGAGACAGAGCATGAACGGGGGAGGGTCAGAGAGAGAGGGAGACACAGAATCTGAAACAGGCTCCAGGTTTTGAGCTGTCAGCACAGAGCCCGACGCGGGGCTCGAACTCACATACCGCGAGATCGTGACCTGAGCCGAAGTCGGACGCTTAACGACTGAGCCACCCAGGCGCCCCGACTAATATCTTGGTTCTAACTTAACTCAGGTCTTCCACTAAACTATTGTGTGCCATTAGTCTGTATTGTTAACTTATCTCAAATCTTTGTGGTTTTTCTTCCAGTTCCATGGCAACAAGAACCGTTTCAGCCAGGACAATGAAAAAAAGTCTTCTGTCTACTGAAATAAAGGGGATTTAACAAGTTTTTCCAAGCATTTTTTACTTAACGGTTTTTTATATATGTAAATGTGGTAGGAAATATAAACCATATAGCCCTTTATAAAATGTTTAAATGTAACAGCGTATCATAGAATGCAATTGGAAATCGATTTCTGACATCTAAAATACCAAAATTAGTTCTGTGCAATATTTTAGTGAACTGTACTAGGCTATTTTCAATACCTATATTTTCAATAGGCTAGTATTTTCAATAGGTTAATGTTTCAATATCAGAAACATTAACAGTATTTTGAAATGTATATTTTGAAGTGTTTCTATCACAACTGTTAACAGCTTATATAAAGATTCTTTTGAGATTAGTCTAATGGAGTAAGGAGAGTAAATGTAACATTTAATATGATTAAAGTTAAGCAATAGCAGTAAAATCTTTAAAATAAGATTTTTGTAAAGTCTGATATTTTTTGATATATTGTTTATGGTAACATTGTGCCATTTACCTTAGATTAAAAAAGGATTTTTTTACTTTAATTGATCGATCAGACCAATAATTTTATAATTCTTGATACTTCATATAATTTACAATTCTGTGTCTAATGCAACAAATTCCTTTAATTTCAATATTTTCAATTTTTACTTACAATCTATATTTTAATAGGGAATTTCATTTGCATATTTTCTGTGTTTGTCCTTGAGTAGAGATTTTTTAAGTTTTTATGTTTGAAGTAGTTTTATATCATATTGAAATTAAAGCACATTTAGCACCTTTTCTAGTGAGCCCTTTCCACAAGATTATTTCTTTTGTATTGTATTTCACAATCCAAACTTTTTTTAAAAGTGATTTTGTAGCAAATAATAAGGACTAATTTCTTTAGCTTATGCCATTAGTTTAGTTGTATTTTAGTGATTTAAATAATGCAGCACATAGAGTTTTTTAATCCTGTGGTCATAGATTTTTTTTCTTTTTCCAGCACTCCACAAAAGCAAAAAATGTCTCAGTAATAATCATCGTAGAACAGGGGTGTAGTGTATAACTATGGTCTTCAGCACTCTCTCTGCCCACTGACATCCATTCCTGTTTTCTGTAAGATTCCAGCTAGAAAGATCCCTCTCGACCTGACCTTTCCCCAAGTGCTAGTGGGCCCAAAAAACGTGACACAGACTTTGCACTGACTAAATCTAATGAACAGACAGCAGAGCCTCAGAGTTTTCTCAGACTTTTTATGTGAGCAAACTTTTTATGCTATCTAGCACAGGCCTCCAAAAAGAGTATAATTCAGCCAAATTTATCATAGAATAATTAATTTTTCAATTTAGAAAAACAGTAAGAACTCCCAGGGTAAGCCTCCCAGAGTAACCAAATAGGAGAGAATTCAGATTACTTAGGGTTCTTTTCTAACAAGGGGAAAGTAAAGAGGAAAAGTCCAGCCAAGACTGCAACTGAAAGAAAGAAGGAATCTGGAGACTACAGAATTAAAGTAATATCAAAATAATACAGGTGGGGGAAGGGGGGTGTTGTCCATACAGTTGTTTTATTTGAAAATAGTCTAAAATTCTGAACTCCTGAACAGGTATTAAAACAGTAATACTAACACTTATTCAAAAAATGACTTTGTCTCAGTCACTTGATTTATGCTTGGTTATTGAAAGATGTTACAAATTTATTACTAAAAATGTCTCTATTAGGTAAACAAGAAGTTAAATGTTAAAAGGATGCTTTCTTTAAACAACATTCAGATTCTGTTGATACGGTCTTGTGATATTTTTATTTCATGAGTTTTAATTTCTTCCAAAAAAATGAAAAACACATATCTAAACATTCAGTTACATTTTAAAATCTGCACTTTGAAACAGAGCATGAAAAACTGTAGCATTTTCTTTTTTCCCCCTCTCAAATATGTGCTTTGGTCCTAAAAGTAAAAGAGCAAATTAAAATTTGAGCCAACATTGTAAACAAACAAAAAACGCTGCTTATTTGTCAATATTACTGTTTTTTGGAACTTAAGAGTTATCTGAATAAACTGAATTCCTTCTAGTTTCAGTGTTTTGGGGGTTTTTTCCTATTTTGTTTCTTGACTAATGAGCAAATACATGGTTGGTCCTTGGCTTACACATGGCCATTACATGAATAACAACCCACAAAGAACTGGCTGAATTAGATGACTGAAGTGCTGGAGCCCTCCATCCACTGCAGCTGGTTTTGCCTTTATCACCTTCCTTCCTTTCCCCTCACTCTACAAACTTCTTTACTGCCTGGAGTTTCATAGGATAAACCAGAGTCCCTGCCTTCATGCAGTTCTCCTGCTGTTCAAGAGACACAAGTAATAAACGTGTGTTTATCACATCATGAGAAGTAATATGGAAGAAACAAAGTAATGGAATGGAGAATGACTGGATGACACGTATGTAAGCTGAAATATTCAGTGAGGTAATCAACCTAACTTCTATATTCTTTTGTTTTAATTATATCACTCTGCCTTCCATTGATGTAAAAGTGCCTCTACAACCTAAGTTCTGAATCTAGCCAAAGATAAGACTCTACCTCCACTTCCCCAATGAGATTCCCAAAAGTGTTTAGTGAACTTAAATAAACATACAAACTTTTTAGACATACAGATACATGTTTAAATACCGATTGGATATTATATAAAAATATTTAAAATGCTTTTTTTAGCTCATTTTGTAGAACAGTTTTCATTGTATCCTGTCATGTATCTTCGACATCAATGTCTTTGCCATCATTAGAGCCAATGACAGAATTTTCCAAGGCAGATCGTCCTTACTTACAAGTCGTTTGAGGTGTATGCTTTTTAAATCTGTGTACATATCAAAATTACTTTTCACTGAGGTCATTTCAGGCTAATTTCTTCCCCAAAGACATTCTTTAAAGTAATGACTTAAGTCTTTGCAATAGAGTAAGGCTCCATACATACTCCTTTTTTGTTTTAATGTTTGTTTATGAGAGAGACAGAGCACAAGCAGGGGAGGATCAGAGAGAGAGGGAGACACAGAATCTGAAGCAGGCCCCAGGCTCTGAGCTGTCAGCACAAAGCCCGATGCAGGGCTCGAACCCACGAACCGTGAGATCATGACTTGAGCCAAAGTTGGACACTTAACCAACTGAGTCACCCAGGCGCCACATACATACTCCCTTTGACGGGTGTAATTTTAGGGGAAAAAATATGTTCAGGTATATGTGGCATTTTAAAACTATTAAATGTTTTTTTTTTTACAGGCATAGTTTGATTTCAATGTTTACAATATTGACAGTGCTTGAGTACCATGATAAACTCCCAGTTTTTCATGCAGCTTAAAAAATAGCATATTGTGGAGGAAGAAAATTAAATTATCTCTGATGAATATAATTATAAGAGCGGTGACTACAGATTCTTAGCTAATGACAAGAAACTGAGAAAGTAAGAAGTTGTTGCTTAGTAATGCAATGTGGAAATAAGATTTAAAAGAACTTGTTAGAAATTAAGACGAAAATTTTGTAAGGCTATAAATCCTACTCATTTCTTGAGGTGTAAACTCTGCCGCCTGCTTTATTGTTACTATCTTATTTCTGAATCTTGTAACCATTAAAGAACCCCTCTGGTTCTTTAATTTGTAAGAAGCTTCCTCTGAAATATTCTATGGAACTCTTAATCCCTTAATGCATTGCATTCTAATTTGTCACAGGAAGCTGCATATATCTTGGGATTTGTAACTCCTTTCATTTTTAAAGTGTATTTTCCTTTATTTGATAAGAATAATACTTAGGTCTATGACAGGTTCATTTTTTTATGTGAAAACATTTGTTTTGAGAAAACTAGTCAATTGAACATGTTTGGTTAAAGATTTCATTTACATTTAGTCAACAATTACTGATCATGTGACTTGTGCTAAAAGTATGCTATTCTGTTTGTGCATGCATCAACTAATCTTTATGTCAGTCCCATGAAGGAAAGCATTATTTGCTTATTTCATAATGAATTCATTCAGAGGACCCTTCAAGATATTTTCATACCGCAGGTCGTCTTTGTGAACGTCAGTTAAAAGTTTCCAGTATTGTTGGATTAAAAGAATGTAAGATCTGTCTTAAATTTCTCTTCTTTGACATGTTACCTGCATTTTTAATTCCATACATCAATTTGTGTACCTAATACATAATCCCTTTTAAATTTTGAATTACAGAATATGCAGAAAGCATTACAGTAATCTTAGATTTTTGCATGTTCAATTAAAAAATAATTGCTCTAGGGGCGCCTGGGTGGTGCAGTCGGTTAAGCATCCGATTTCAGCCAGGTCACGATCTCGCGGTCCGTGAGTTCGAGCCCCGCGTCAGGCTCTGGGCTGATGGCTCGGAGCCTGGAGCCCGTTTCCGATTCTGTGTCTCCCTCTCTCTCTGCCCCTCCCCCGTTCATGCTTTGTCTCTCTCTGTCCCAAAAATAAATAAAAAGCTCTTTAAAAAAAAAAATTAAAAAAAAATAATAATAATTGCTCTATGTGCATACAAATAATTATAATCCTTTGGCTAATATTTTAGTTATATTAAGAAGTGAGTGTGTTTTTCATGTTGGAAGTTCTAAGTCAAGTAATTGATGACTCCTAATCCACTGATTCCCAACCAAGGTGTTTTAAAACCATGTCTGAATATTAATGAGAATATTACTACTGAATTGTAAAGTTAAAAAATGGTTAGAGTGGTAAATTTTGTTATGTATTTCACAATTTAAAAATAAAAATAAAAAGGAAGAGTCCTGCCAGGAATACTTTAACCAGGGATACGTTCTATAGGATGTGCTTGTACTTCCCTTCACTCCTGTGGTAAACCAAGGGTTCGGCCAACAGATAATGCCAAGTTACTATGCCAGATTGAGATCTTGTCAAGGATGTTACGTCTCTTGTTCCTCTTCATCAACTTAAATCATTCCATAGGAGACTGATGGTGTGATGTGTATCCCTCTTACTTCCCCATATTGCATAGACCCACACACATAATGTCAGTGGAATGCTTTAAGTTATGCATTCACGTGTGTCTCCTCTGTCTAAAGACCTCTTGGGGCTCCTGGGTGGCTCAGTCAGTTCAGCATCTGACCCTTGATTTCAGCTCAGGTCATGACGCGGTGTCGTGGGATCAAACCCAACATCACACTTTGTGGTGAGCATGGAGCCTGCTTGAGATTCTCCCTCTTCCTCTCTCTGCCCCTCTCCCACTGATGCTGTCTCTTTCTCTCTCTCTTTCTAAAAATAAAGACATCTCAACTTTTCAACATGTATAACTCAAAAAAGATTGTTCAAGACTCATCTTTGGGTTGCCTTACTCTTACAAGTATTCCTAAATCCCAGTAGGATGAATTATATAGTCTTCCTCTTAAGACCTATTAACACCAAGCAGAAGCATTTTTCACATTATTTATCTCACTTTGTTTTAATGGTTGGTTTCTTGCATGCGTCTCCCACTCTTATAAAGACTGTAAGCTCCTTTCAAGCCAGAAATGTCTCATTGATTCTTTAATTCCAAATGTCCAGCATATGGCTGAGCTCAGCAATAAAAGATGCATGATACACATTTGCTATTTGTAACTTGGAGTATATTTATACTGAGTGGAATGGATTTTCATTTTGTCTTTAGGAAAGCAAGAAAATTTTTGTCATTCCCACCCTCAAATCTTGGGGTTGGTTTGGTTTTTTTTACTATGACTGACATCTAAAGGGAGCACCCATGGGGTGCCTGGCTGGCTCAATCAGTAGTGCATGAAACTCTTGATCTTGGGGTTATGGGTTCAAGCCCCACACTGGGAGTAGAGACTACTTAAAAAAAAATAAGGGCACCTGGCTGGGTTAGTCGATAGAGAATGCAACTCTTGATCCTCGGGGTTGTGAGTCCAAGCCCCACATTGGGTGTGGAGATTACTTAAAAAATAAAATCTTTTTTTTTATAGTTTAAAAATTTTTTTCCATTTATTTTTGAGAGACAGAGAGAGCACAAGTGGGGAGGGGCAGAGAGAGAGGGAGACAGAATCCAAAGCAGGCTCCAGGCTCTGAGCTGTCAGCACAGAGCGTGTGATGTGGGGCTCGAACTCACAAACTGTGAGATCATGACCTGAGCTGAAGTCAGATGATTAACCGACTGAGCCACCCAGGCGCCCCAAGAAATAAAATCTGTAAAAAAATCTTTAAAAAAAAAAGTAACACCCAGGATATTCACTAACAGATTGTTTTTACTTTGCCATTTGATGAGTACTCACAGAAGGTTGTAGGAGAAACTTCTTATTGCAGGCTCCTAGATCAGGAACCCAAAAAGCAGGGTGAGAAAACTAGTTTTTAGTCTGTCCCAATGTTTTGCCCTGAAAAATTGGTGGAAGACCACACAGGTAACACAGCGGGCTCAGCGGGCTATATGTGTGCATTTGCAATAGATGACATACTTGAAACATTACTTTGATTGATTTTGTATAGTTGACCTGTGAGAAAGGTTTGAGGATGGGTATAGGTCCAGGAAACTATCACAGAAGTAAATAGTCTTGGGATAGCTTTGAAAAGGTGAGAGGGAAGGAAGGTAGAGAGCTAGCCTCCCATAGGGGGTATGGAGCAGAAAAGGCTTCAGGACAGCATTTGAAGAGAAAAAGTGGGGACAAAGTCAGTTTTGAAGAAAGTGCCACCCATCTCCAGAACTTTCACATTTTGCAAACAAACCTTAAACCCATTCAACAACTCCCCCTTTCCCCTGTCTCTTCCAGTTCCTGGCAACCACCATTCTACTTTGTCTCTGTGATTTTGACTCCTCTAGATACCTCAGAAATGGGAGTCTTACAATGTTTGTCCTTTTTTTGACTGACTTATTTCACTTAGCATAAAGGCCTCAAAGTCCATCCATGTTGTAGCATGTGGCACAATTTATTTCCTTCTTAAGGCTGAACATGCCATTGTATGTAATACATTTTCTTTATCCATTCATCCCTTGAACATTTGGGTTGCTTCCATTTTTTGGCTATGATGAATAATACTGCTATGGATATTAGTGCACAAATATCTCAAAACTGCTTTTAATTGTTTTGGATGTAGGGGCGCCTGGGTGGCTCAGTTGGTTGAGAGTCCGACTTCAGCTCAGGTCATGATCTTGGGGTTCATAAGTTCGAGCCCTGGGGCTCTGTGCTGATGGCTCAGAGCCTGGAGCCAGCTTCAGATTCTGTGTCTCCCTCTCTCTCTCTCTGCCCCTCCCCTGCTCATGCTCAGTCTCTCTCTCTCTCTCTCTCTCTCTCTCTCTCTCAAGAATAAGCATTAAAAAAAATTTTAATAGTTTTGGATGTATACCCAGAAGTGATACTGATGAATCACATTGTAATTCTATTTTTAATTTTCCAAGGACCTACCATAATGTTTTCTATAGTGGCTCCATTATTTTATACTCCCACCAGCATTGCAAGAGGATTTCAATTTCTCCATATCCTCACCAACACTTGTTATTGCTGGATTGTTTGTCTATAGTAGCCATCCTAATGGATATATGATATATCGTTGTGGTTTTGATTTTCATTTCCCCAATACCGCTGCTGTGCTTTTAATACCCCAAATTCACTATATACATATATATATCTTGATATATTTTCAGCCAGTGGAATATTGGGAAAAAATATGTCCCCCACACTTGATTTATAAAAAATCTTATGACATTCCAAATGCATAGACAGAACATTATGGTGTCAAAAATAGGATAGGTGCGTTAATATCACAGCTAATACTCAATGTGAACCTTTTTCTCCACTATTGCATGTTTGTCCTAAAGGTTTTTTTTCCACATTCATCTTTCATGTGTAGCCCTTGGTTTTCCTGGAATGTCATGAGTGCCATGCCAGATGAGAGCATATTGAAGAAAATTGTAGATAGACAAGATAACTACTGTTGTAGACTCTAAGTCTAAAGTTCTCTTTTGGCCAGCAAAAGAGCAGACTCAGGATTAAAACGAGAGATGGCTAATGTCTAGGAAAAGACAAGAGCCTTGAATAAGGGTCCTTGCCTCGTATTTATTCAGATCAGAAGGCTTGCAAATGTGATGGGCATGTACAAAGAGGCAAAGAAACTAGGAACATTAACTTGGGGATGTGAGGGGGAAAAGGGGATTTTGAAGATATACTGTGTTTGGGGTTTGGGTCAATATAAAACAAAATCCAGGCGCTGGGCAGATGGGTAGATGGTTGTTAACAGCAGACAGGAGGCGCCATGCCTGTTTATCTTTGCCAGCCTTGGGGATGAGACAGCCAGGGGGAATAACCTCAGGGTTAATAAGGCACCTTTTATTTTGTTAACCATCTCTGCTCCGGGATGCTTTGCCTGCAGCACAGTGGTCCATGGTCCACCAATTTACCTAACCCGCCCCTAGTCTATGAAAGTAGCTTTTCTCCTATAGTAGTAAATTTGGGGTGCTTTCACCCTGAATATCTAATCTTGTTATTCCTATATATTGGGCACCTTTGTGCCATTTCTATTTCAGGCCTTTGCCTCTCGCTCTCTGTTTTTAGGGGTCAGCACCCACTCCCTATTTTGGGGTTCCCTTGCACCTCCCTATTCCTGGCACCTTTGTGCCTCCCTATTCTTGGGGTGTCTTTGCACCCCCCTATTCTTGGAGTGCCAATCTGGTTTACCCAAACTCAGGTGTGAGCATTTTATGGCTTTGTATTTCTTTCTTTTTTTAAAAAAAATTTTTTTTAACGTTTATTCATTTTTTGGTAGAGACAGAGCATGAGTGGAGGAGGGGCAGAGAGAGAGGAAGACACAGAATCCGAAGCAGGCTCCAAGCTCTGAACTGAGAGCACAGAGCCCGACATGGGGCTCTAACTCACAAACCGCAAGATCATGACCTGAGCTGAATTTGGACGCTTAAACGCACCCCATGGCTTTGTATTTCTTTATGCCTTGTTAACCCATTGGTGTAAGCCCGGGGGATTCCTCAGCTTATCCCCCACAAACTACTATGTACAAAACTACTGTTTATTGAAACCATTTTGTTTGGTGATCAGAAAGCCATGTTTTAAGCATTTTACATTCAAACATGATAGCTTCTTGTTTGTACATGGGTAATTAATCATATTTTGTTACATTTCTAGGAAATTGGGGATTTGGGGTTGGGATGTGCATTATAATTTTTCCTATTTAAAGAATTGGAAAATGGGCTCCTATTGTTGCAGAATGACCTTGTTTTCAGGTAAAGGTTACTGATTTTACCTCTATTTGGATCTGAAGAACAACAAAAAAAATTTTTGAAACAGTCACAAACTTATAGAAAAGTTGAAAAAACTTTTACTTTTGGGCTGTTTAAGGGTAAGTTACTGACTTGACGCCTCACCACTCCTTGAATACTTCAGTGTGTGTTTCATTCTCCTACATAACAGTATGATCATTAAAATCAGGAAATTAACACCAATACCTTACTACCGTCGAATCCTTAGACCCCATGTAATTCTCACCATTTGTCCCAGTAGTGGGTCTTACAGCAAAAGGATCTAGGCTAGAACCACATATTGTATTTCATGGCCAGTTCTCTTTAGTCTGGAATGTTTCATCGGGGTTTCCTTGATATTTATACCTTGACACATTGGAAATTTATAAATTATACAGTGTTCCTCGGTTTGAATTTGTGTGGTGTTTCCCCATGATTACATCTTTGGCTAGACCCCAGCTTTTCACGTTGAACAAACATATACTAAGAACTAATAAGCTAAAATGTAGACATAGGAATAAGAAATGATTTAAGCCCCAAAAATCACAAAAAGGAAAACAAAATGGATTTGGCAACAGTTTCTATTCAAAGAACTTCACAGAGAGATGACAGAATGAGGGAAATTACTTGACACAAATAAAACTAGGGATTAACATATACAACATACTCCCGGAAATAAAACAAAACAAGAATATTGAGCCTGCTGCGATTTGAACAGGCAAATCACAGAAGAGGAAGCCCAAATGGCCAACAAATGTATAATGAGATATTCAAACTAACTACTAGAGGCAAAATGCAAATTATAATGAAATACCACTTCATACTCATCAGAATTGCAAAAAAAAAAAACCCCAAAAATCAGAAAGGGGGATAAGATCATTAGAGATAGGTCAACTATGGTGCAGTCATACGGTGGAATACTATATATTAAAATTTAGGGGCACCTGGGTGGCTCAGTCAGTTGAGTGTCTGACTTTGGCTCAGGTCATGATCTCATGGTTTGTGAGTTTGAGCCCCATATCGGACTCTGTGCTGACAGCTCGGAGCCTGGAGCCTGCTTCAGATTCTGTGTCTCTCTCTCTGCCCCTCCCCCACTCATGCTCTGTCTCTCTCTCAAAAATCAGTAAACATTTAAAAAATATTTTATAAAAAAAAAGTTAGAAGCGGGGCGTCCTGGTGGCTCAGTTGGTTAAGTGACCAACTCTTGATTTCGGCTCAGATCATGATCTTACGGTTGAGAGAGCCCCATGTCAGGCTTTGCACTGACAACACAGAGCCTACCTCGGATTCTCTCACTCCCTCTCTCTCTGCCCCTCCCCCACTCACGCTCTCTCTGGTCTCTCTTAAATAAACTTCTAAAAATGTTGAAAAGAAAACTTAGAAGCTAAATACAGTAATGGTCATCATTTAGTGAAGTTGGAAATAAATGCATAGCACAATACAAATATGCACGTAAGACATAATACTGTATCTTTTACATGGATAATTTAAGGATATATGTCAAATACATTAAAGAATATTGTTCAAAGGAGAGAAACGAGATCCTGTATCCAGGATGAAAGGGGAAAACAAGGATTTTGCACAGACATGTTGACAATGTACTGTAAAATAAAAGGATTAAGTATACCTATGCATCTGAGAATCAAAAGAAAGTGGGCAGCTAATTTCCACAGCAAACTATGAAAAGATATAAGTTACATCCATGAATTTAAAAAATTATGTAACTATAGCAACTTTAACTACTTTTTAAAGTGTTAAGATGACAATAAGTTAAATATAGTTGTAACCAAGACAGTAAATGTCGTAAGTTCACCTGTCAAAAGATGTATTAAGATAAAAACTTACTGTGTTGCACTGTTCCATAACTAATTCCATGACAGTAAATAGGTATATTGCAATTCATTTCAATTCTGACACTTAGCACAACCCCTACAAGTGAAGTGCAAAATCCTTCACAAGACTGTCCCCACTTCAGGCTGCAGCCACAAATTTCAAGTGTATCCCAAGCAGGCTACAAATTCAGGGGTTCCCAATGACCCTTTCAGTTTCAATGATTTGCTTGAACAACTCACAAAATTCACTGAAACATGACGGTTACAATTATAGTTTGATGATAAAGGATACAGATCAGGAACAACCAAACTAAGAAATGTGCAGAGAAGTTCCTTGCCAATGGATGGGTATCCAGAGCTTCTCTGCCCTCTCCCCATGTGGCACCCAGGTACCTCACCTCCCTGCACACCGATGTACTCACCAACTCGGAATCTCTACAGAGTTTCAATATCCAGAGTTTTTATTCGGGTTTTATTACATAGACATTTTAATCAAATAATTGATCACATGGTTGAGCTCAATCTGAAGCTCCAACCTCCTCTGAGGTCAGGCTGGCCCAAAGTTAGCTAACCTGTCATATGACATTTGTTTTGGGTGACCAATTCCCATCCTGTAGCTATTTTGGGGCCAACCATGAGTCACCTCATTAGTATAACAAATATCATACTCCTATGGGTCTGTTCAAATTTTCTGTTTCTTCTTGTTTCAATTTTGGTAGTTTATATGTTTCTAGGAATTTGCCCATTTCTTCCAGATTGCCCATTTTATTGGCATATAATTGCTTGTAATGTTCTCTTATTATTTTTTGTATTTCTGGTGTGTTGTTTGTGATCTCTCCTCGTTCATTCTTGATTTTATTTGGGTCCTTTCCTTTTTCTTTTTGATCAAACCAGCTAGGGGTTTATCAATTTTGTTAATTCTTTCGAAGAACTATCTTCTGGTTTCATTGGTCTGTTCTACTGTTTTCTTGGTTTTGATAGCATTAATTTCTGCTCTAATCTTTATTATTTCCTGTATTCTGCTGGTTTTGGGTTTTATTTGCTGTTCTTTTTCCAGCTTTTTAAGGTGTGAGGTTAGGTTGTGTATCTGAGACTTTTCTTCCTTCTCTAGGAGGGCCTGGATTGTTATATACTTCCCTCTTATGACCACCTTTGCTGCGTCCCAGAGGTTTTGGGCTTTGGTGTTACCATTTTCATTGGCTTCTATGTACTTTTTAATTTCCTCCTTAACTCCTTGGTTAGCCCATTCATATTATGCCACTGTTGCATAAAAAAAGATGTTATAAGTGGAAAGATAAACTTCACAGTTTAATATTGGACAAAGATTTACCAATTGTCCTGTAGAAAAGAAAACTGGTGATAATATTAACAATCAAAATTACATTAAGATAAAATTTGAGAGTAATAAGTTATTATAAAGTTAATATTATGAAGTCATGACATATTAATGTACTATACACAACATTAATGTGTACTTTTTTCTTTTTTTTTTTTTGTTATGTTTTCTTTATTTTTGAGAGAGGGACAGAGTGCAAGCAGGGCAGTGGGGCAGAGCCAGAGGGAGAGAGAGAGAGGGAGACACAGAATCCAAAGCAGGCTCCAGGCTCTGAGCTGTCAGCACAGAGCCTGATGCAGGGCTCAAACTCACAAAACGCGAGATCATGACCTGAGCCGAAGTCAGACACTTAATGAACTGAGCCATCCAGGAGTCCCATTAATGTATACTTTAAATTAGAAAACCTTTTAGGAAAAGAATTTTAAAAACCCAGAAATAGACAAAAAAGGATTACTATGAGAGATTTTTCACTTTATTGGCCTGTGATAGATTTAGTAGATTTAAATAAGGCCATAGAAGAAATGAAAAGATGACAGATAGATAGATAGATAGATGATAGATAGTACTACCCAGAGTAACTTTTGCTTGTCTGGCTTTCTGTGTTATCAATGGCTTTTTGTGTAGAAACATGGAACATTTTCATGTGATTTAATCCCTAAGTATTCATTGACTCATAGATTGTTCCTGAATACTCTCAAATGTTCTCCCATGTTTTTATTTTACATTTGTCTCCAAAGGCAGCTCTCAAAATCAGCATCTCAAGCACTTTCAAGTGAAATCTTTTGCTTCTGTAAATATTTAATATATTTATTTATTGTATTTAATTCTTATCCACAGTATCTTGTTTTTCTATGCTCACTGTTGTAAGACATAATCCCCGTATTAATGTCTTCCCCTTCGATTACTACTTTGTGGTCATTTGTATCCATTACTTCCATTTTTGATTACTTGGGGCCACTCCAGTTTCCAGTTTCCAATCATTCATAGCATTTGAATATATTTAATGTTTATTTATTTATTTATTTATTTTTATTTTTGAGAGAGAGAGAAAGACAGAGTACAAGCAGCGGAGGAGTAGACAGATAGGGAGACATAGAATCTGAAGCAGGCTCCAAGCTCTGAGCTGTCAGCACAGAGCCAGACACGGGGCTCGAACCCACAAACCACGAGATCATGACCTGAGCCCAAGTCAGACACTTAACTGACTGAGCTACCTAGGTTCCCTGAATCGCTCACAGCTTTTAGATCATGACTCAGAGTTTATCTCAACACTACTTTTTAAATAATTTTATTATTTTTTAATTTATCCATTCTGAGAGAAACAGTGTGCACAAGCAGGTGAGGGCAGAGAGAGGAGGAGAGAGAGAGAGAATCCCAAGCAGGCTCTGCGCTATCAGCACAGAGCCCAATGTAGGGTTTGAACCCAAGAACCCTAAGATCATGATCTGAGCCAAAACCAAGAGTCAGACGCTTAACTGACTGAACCACCCAAGGACCCCAATAATTTTATTATTTTTAAAATGAAAAATAATCTATCCAAATTTTGACATTTACTTCCTACCTTGCCAGTCAGCATCAGCATTAATAAATGTACCAGTGTGTTTCTTAGTTACTCACCGTATTTTTACATCTAAATTTCTTTCAAGGATCATGTGAGAGAACATGCATAAGTGAACTTAGGGTAGATCTACCCTCTGTGTTTCTGAACACACTCTCCTTTGCCTACTCAACAGTCATTATCTCTAGTTAGAAATGCATTTCTTTGATGTTGACCAAACCCCAATTTTGTTCAGATAACTGTATGGAGAGCCCTTGAAATAGGGGGAAAATACATCCCTATTACAGACCTAGGGAATTATTCACAATTAAGCCAGTCATAGTAACCTAGTTTGGGAGAAAAATGAAAAAAGCACAAATGTAAATTAAAAACTCATCGAGATACCATTTCTCACCTATCATAGTGGCACAATTTTAAAAGCTTGACCAGGTACTCTGTTGAAGAAGCTGCAGGGAACGGGGCACTCTCATACACTGTGGGAATGTTATGTGGTACAATCTCTGTACAGCAGAAGTTGTCGACATGTGAGGAAACTACATATGCCTTTGTAACCAGTAACCTTACTTTCAGGAATTTATCCGGATGATAAATCTCCATCCAATAATATAAAAATGCAAATGTATTGTTTGTCATCGCAAAATTTGGGAAATTACCTAAATTCCCATTTAGGCATAGCTGAATAAACTATGTCACATACACCAGTGGAGGACTATACAGTTGTAAACAATGAACACAATCTTTATGAACCAATGAAGAGTGTTTCCTGTGAAATATTAAATTGAAAAAAGCAGAGTACAAAAGAATACCTAACATATTACCTTTTGGATAAGAAAGAAGGGGATAAGAAAGAAAGAAAGAAATACACGCATATTTTTGTATAAAAGAACACTGGAAAAAGCAGAAAACAATGAAGCTGGTTAGTATAGAGAGAACAGGGTGAAAGGGGGAAGGGAAAGAAGGACATTTTCCCAAATTCACCTTTCTGGATAAATTTTACTTTTGGAAGCTTGTGTAACGTTCTACATATCAAAAAGAAAATTAAATCAAGAAGCATGGGAGTAAAACTATAGGCAAGCAGATACAAAATTAATTGTTAAATGAATAATATACCCATACTGAAATAAAGACTGGAGAGAGACCAAACTAACTTGAACACAGCACTTTGGCTATAAACAATTCTAAAAGGGATTTTATTGAATCTAAGATGTCACTGACTGTAAGATGGGATTTGATTTCAAGTGTGTTACAGTATGAAAAAAAAACCAGTATCTTAGAATCAATGGATATGATATAATCTGGGAAAATGCATATTAGATGAATAATCCAGATAACTCAAGAGTATTAGAATAAGCACCAAAAACTTCCTTGGGCTTCAGGGTGAGGGCTCTTCTGAGGTTTATGATAAATAATAGTAGAGTCTATGTATATTAGGGGGATGATGATTATTGTTTGATTGGTACAGAGTTTCTTTTTAGGGGTGATGAAAAAGCTCCGGAGGTGAGAGTGGTGAGAGTTGCCTAATATTGTGAATGTACTTAATGCCATGGAATTGTATGCTTAAAGATGGTTAAAATGGGGGCACCTGACTGGCTCAGTCCATAGAGTATGCAGCTCTTGATCTCAAGGCCTTGAGTTCAAGACCCACAATGGGCAAAGAGCTTAATTTACTTTTTAATTTTTTTAATAATTTATTGTCAAGTTAGCTAACATACAGTGTATACGATGTGCTCAAAGAGCTTATTTAAAAAAAAAAAACAAAAAACAAAATCAGGGGCACCTGGGTGGCTCAGTCAGTTAAACATTGGACTCTTGATTTTGGCTCAGGTCATGATTTCACAGTTCATGGAATTGAGCCCTGCATTGGGCTCCCCGGGGATAGTGCAGAGCCTGCTGGGAATTCTCTCTCCCTCTTTCTCTGCTCCTCCCCCCACTCACGCACCTGCATACTCTCTTTCTCTCAAAAATAAACATTTTGAAAAACAAACAAACAAAAAACACTCTAAAAATGGTTTAAGTGGTAAATCGTATATTTTACCACAATAGCAAAAATCACAAAAAAATTTATATTGCAAGGAGATCTATAGAAATTATTTGGGTATATGAAATAAACAATAAAGTATTCTTGAAATCTTGGGGCAGACGAGCCTCTTTCAACAGACTTAAGCAAATTACTGACAGGATAATGACAGAGCATGACACAGATATTGGAGGCGGTAGGCTCTGGCTTCCTGGCTTCATTTCCCGGCTCCAACTGAGTGACCTAGGGCCAGTAACTGATTTTCTCTCCCTCAGGATCCTCATTTGGTTAATTAGAACAGTAATCATAGCACTTACTTCATAGGGTTGTAATGAAGGGAACAAATGAGGTAGTAATTTAAGTACTTAGAGTACTGCCTGAAATAAATACTCTTACCACAACCAAAAAAATGTTTAAATTTTTGTATCCAAGTAACACACTTTGTAAAATATTTGAAATATGTATATCAGACAGTCTATAAATCGGTAATAAGGAAATGAAAAACCCAATAAAATAACGAACACTCAAGGGGCACCTGGGTGGCTCGGTCAGTTAAGCTTCTGGCTTTGGCTCTGGTCATGAACTCACAGTCCTTGCAGTTGAGCCTCTCAACAGCTCACAGCCTGGAGCCTGATTCTGATTCTGCGTCTCCCTCTCTCTGACCCTCCCCTGCTCGTGCTCTGTCCTTCTCTCTCCAAAATAAACGTTAAAAAAATAATAATAATGAACACCCAATTCACATACACAATCTAAATGTCAAAAAATATGAAAAATTGCTCAACTTCACTAATTGTCAGAAAAAATCAGATTATTTTCCACCTATCATTTAGTCAAAGCATAAAATGAGTAATATCGGGAGGTATCTGCCAGGTTTGTGTTTAGATGTAACAAAACCTCCAAATGAAGCTTAAACAGATATGAAGCTTGTTTTTTGTTTTATGTTTTTTCACTCATAATACGTTTGGAAATAGTCCAGAGCTGCTATTCTGGTTTCTCATTGTCATTAGGAACCCAAGTTCTTCTTATCTTTCTTCTTAGCTACCCCTAACATGTGGTCTTTCATCTCTTGCTTTTTTTCTACTGGCTTCAAAATGGCTGTTCCATCTCCTACAATGAGTTCCAGGCAAGAGCACTTTGAGTTTACTCCCTTACAAGCTTTCCTGTGCAGCCCCTCTCAGCTACTTCTACTTATATCTCTTGCCAAAATTACACCACATACCCACTCCTAGGTATTTTTTTAAGCAGGGCATTTTTTTTACTCCAAACAGAATTGTACAGTGGATATCAGCTAGACTATAGCAATCTCTGCTATACCAGTGTTAGCTAGTATGAAAACTATGGTGTCAAAGTCATAATGATAAGAACTGTGATATTTTTATTAATAGTTTATTAATAGCAATGTGTAGTTTTTAAATTTAAATAAGGCATTTCCAATTTGACTTTATGTTTGTAATTGCATCATAATTGATGGAGATTCTGACACAGAATTCCCTGTGTCAATTTCAACAATATCATCTTCACATTCTGATTATCAGGTTTTTTTTTTTAACTAGAAGATACTTATTTAATCTTTTGAGAATTATGGCAGTTTAGAAGAATATTTTTTAGAACAATACAGTGTATAATTTTAAATGTAGCATAAAACTTCCTACAATATTACAAAATATAAATATAAATGATTCATATTAAAACCATTTAAATCAAGAAAATTATCAATATTTATATATTTTAAAAGAACAATATTTTAAAATATTTATATATTTAAAAGGTGCCTGGGTGGTTAAGTGTCCGACTTCAGCTCGGGTCGTGATCTCGTGGTCCGTGAGTTCGAGCTCCGCGGTGGGCTCTGTGCTGACATCTCAGAGCCTGGAGCCTGTTTCAGATTCTGTGTCTCCCTCTCTCTCTGCCCCTCCCCCACTCATGCTCTGTCTCTCTCTGTCTCAGAAATAATTAAACATTAAAAAAAATTAAAAAATTAAAAAAAAAGAACCTAGTCAGTTGTGTAAGAACAAATATAACATGTAATATTATTTTTTCAAGTTTGTTTATTTTGAGAGAGAGAGCAGGCAGGGGAAGGGCAGAGAGAGAGAGAGGAAGAGATTGAGAACCCCAGGCAGCCTCCATGCTTGGCACAAAGTCAGACACAAGGCTCCGAACCCATGAACCATGAGATCATGACCTCAGCCAAATGCAAGAGTCAGACGCCCAACTGACTGAGCCACCCAGGTGCCCTATATCTAACATGTAATTTTTTTTTAACGTTTATTTATTTTTGAGACAGAGAGACAGAGTGTGAGAGGAGGAGGGGCAAAGAGAGAGGGAGACACAGAATCTGAAACAGGCTCCAGGCTCTGTGCTGAAGCCCAATGCAGGCCTTAACTCCAGAACTATGAGATCATGACCTAGGCCAAAGTCAGATGTTTAACCGACTGAGCCACCCAGGCACCCCGAACACGTAATTTTAAGGCAAAGGATCTGCTGAAGTCAATGATTTTAAAATTCTTTGATCAAAAGGAAAAAGGTAGGAACGCCTGGGTGGCTTAGTTGGTTAACTGAACAACTTCAGCTCAGGTCATCTTCTTGGGGTTCATGAGCTGGAGCCCCACATCGGGCTCTGGGCTGACAGCTCAGAACCTGGAGCCTGCTTCAGATTCTGTGTCTTCCTCTCTCTCTGTTTCTCTCACACCACCACCCCCCCAGCCCTCTCTCTCAAAAATGAATAAACATTAAAAAAAAACTTTTAGGGGCACCTGGGTGGCTCAGTCAGTTGAGCGTCTGACTTCAGCTCAGGTCACGATCTTACAGTTTGTGGATTTCAGCCCTGCATCAGGCTCTGGGCTAAAGGCTCAGAGCCTGGAGCCTGCTTTGGACCCTGTGTCTCCCTCTCTCTCTGTCCCTTGCCCACTCACACTTTGTCTCTCTCTGTCTCAAAAATAAACATTAAAAATTTTTAATAAAAATGAAAATATTAATTAATTAATTTAGGGGCACCTGCGTGGCTCAGTCAGTTAAGCCTCGGACTCCTGATTTCAGCTCGGGTCATGATCTCACAGTTGCTGAGTTTGAACCCTGCATTGGGCTCTGCACTGTGAGTGCAGAGCCTGCTTGGGATTCTTTCTCTCTCCTCCTCTCTCTGCCCTTCCCCTGCTCTCTCTTTCAAAATAAATAAACTTAAAAAAAATTTTTTTTAAATTTTTCTAAAGGAAAGGGGTTGGCAAATAAAAACAAGAACATTTCTGGTAAACAAAGAAATTTAGAACTGGCTTGCAAACTTAAGATTAAATGCAGTTTTACATGGCGAGTAATTAGCAAGGATTAGAGGTTGATGGTTATTTTCTGCAGGATGAAACACACAACATATACATACATACATACATGCATACATACATATGTGACAGAAGAAAAGTGCAAAGAAAGAAAGATGTTTAAGGATTATGGCTTTTATTTTTAATTAAGATGCCTTTATAACCAAAATACCAAAAACTGATATTGCACTCACCAAGTCTCCTGACTGGTCTGCCAATGTCCAGCCTTCCCTACTCCTGTCAGACTGCTGAGGTCATAGAACAGAAAGTACAGGAATGGCAGCAAGACAGACTTGGGTATTCATTCCTATTCCACCAGTTATTATCTGTGTGACTTGGACGTGTTTTTAAACCCCTACGTATCTGTTTCTTTATGTGTAAAATGGAGGATAATAGGATTATTGGAGGATTAAATGAGAAGATACAAGTGAAATGCATAGTCTCTAGGAAGGACTCAAAAAAGCATTCGTTTTTCCTTGACAGCATAACTTGACTAAACTTTTCGGAAGCACTCTTTTCACAAACTCTCTTCCCTACCCCCAACTCTAAGAACATTCTCTCACATTAACTCCAAACACATTTGCTTGCACTTCAAGTACTTGCCTCCCCAAACACTATCCATGGTTCCCATTTCTCCTCTGGGTATGTTTTTCTATGCTCAATCCATTTTCTCTAGGAACTTTGAAAATAACCATTCACATTTGCAATCTGAGCTTTCCAGGTTTGGCTGAAACTCAGCCTCCTTTAAGCCTTTATAGATAATAGACTAACGTCCTCAGATACTGCAACATCTACTGCAATCATACACGTGTCCCTTCTCTTCAGTATTGTTTCATCACCTTTTCATGTTTTGTTCTTTAATGGGTCTAGTACTATTTACAAGTCACTTGAGATCAAGATTTCCTCCAGCCTGATTTCCCATCATATGACCTATTTCTGTTGAAAGAAGTAGCTTTCCAGACCACATTTCACCCATGTGTTCTCTACCAAAAATAATAACAATTATATATATATGTATATATATACATATGTGTGCGTAATTATGTATGTGTGTGTGTATATATATATACATATATACAAATATATATATACATATATACGTATATATATGTATATATATATTACAAATATATATATATATACATACGTATATATGTATATATATATATTTGTAATTTTTTCCTCTTCTCCAGGCAACTTCAAGGTTTTGCTCGGGGAGAAGGTTCAAACTTCAGTTCATATACCACCTTTCCTTATTAAAAAAATTTTTTTTAAGTTTATTTATTTATTCTGAAGGAGAGAGAGAGCATGAGTAGGGGAGGACAGGTAGGGAGAGAGAGAATCCTGAGCAGGCCCCATGCTGTCAGCGCAGAGCCCAACATAGGGCTCGAATTCACCAATCTGTGAGATCATGACCTGAGCCGAGATCACGAGTCAGACGCTTAACCGACTGAACCACCCAGGTGCCCCCAAATGCCACCTTCCAAAAGCTTTCTGTAACTGTTGCCCAGGAGGGAAAAGACAACTAACATGTTAACCCCCTTACTGTACTATTGGATAGGCACTTGTAAATGTTTCTTCACAACCTGAAAAGGTAGACCTTACTGAGCCCTTTTAACAGATGGGAATCTGAGGCTGGGGGAAACTGGATGCAAGAACACACCTATGAAGTTGGCAAAGCCAAGATAGGAAATTTGCCTTCTTCTTTCACTTGGGTTGAGTTGGCAGTAGTATGTGCCTTCTATATAGTCAGTATGGCTGTTTAGCACCTGCTGTACGAGGGATCTAGCAGTTAACAGTTGTTCAATAAATATTTGTTGAATGTACAAATCATTAGAACTCAGGAAACACTGCAGTAAATGCAGTAAAGAATGCTGGAGCTGGAAGGGACACAGATTGTTGTCATACAGAAAATTCATGAAAGGGAGGCTTCAAGATATTAGGGTCCACAGCTACTTAGTTGCAGAGATAAGACTAGAAAGAATTCATTTATACACCCAATAAATATTGAATACTTGCTATGGGAGAGTGCTAGACTCTGGGGAGACAATGCAGCTGAAGAAAGGCACAGGTTTCCCAATTCCTCTCCAGAGTGCTGAAACAGCCCTGCCGGAGACTAAGGTGGGTCTAAATTCCCAGAGAAAAGGATGTGAAGGGAGAACCGGAAGAGATTGGTCTGGACCCCAAGTGAGTAAGAAGGGTAAAAGAGGAGCCACCCTTGACCCCCACGGGCCATTTGTCCTCCAAGCCACAAGGGGGCGCTGCAACCCTCCGCGTCCCTAGCCCCGCCGGCGCCGCCAGCTCGCCTGTTCCCGGCGGAAATGCCCAGGCGATGACGGAAACCCAGAGGGAGGGGAGAGAAAGAGCGAGAGAGGGGGCGAAAGAGCCGGGAGAAGCGGGCGGGCGGGCGTGAGGCGGCGGATGGTTAGCCTCTGTAGGGTGTTGCGCCGAAGACCCGCGCCTCACTCCCCCCTAAACTTCCCTCGCCCTTCACCGACTCCAGGGGCGCGCAGCCGGGCGGGCGAGGGTCTCGAGGCCCTGCGCCAGGAGCCGCCCGCTGGCCTTGGGCGGGGCGAGGGGCCCGCAGCCACCCTCCCCGGCTCCCTCCTCTCCCGCTGGGAGCTGGCGGCGGCGTCGGCAGCGAGAGAGGGGAGCGGCGCCCGGGGTAGGGGTGGGTAGGGGCGGGGAGGGGGGAGGGAGGCGGCAGGGAAGGGGGATCGGGCCGCCATGGACGACAAGGCGTTCACCAAGGAGCTCGACCAGTGGGTCGAGCAGCTGAACGAGTGTAAACAGCTTAACGAGAACCAAGTGCGGACGCTGTGCGAAAAGGTAACAGAGAAAAAAGAAATGTGGGAGCGTTTGGCTGGGTGGGGGCGGCCCCTCCCCTCCCGGGCCTGTCCGCCCTGTGCCCCGCGTAGCCGGTCCGGGTCCCCGTCGGGCTGCGTCTCCCGGCTGGGACGTCCACCCGGGCGGCGGGACGGGCCATTCCATGACCTGGCTTCAGGGGGCCTCCCCGGGCTCCACCTCTCCTCTGGGCCCACCCTAGGGCCCCGTCCGGAAGCTCACTTCGCTGGCCTAAGGAGTCCGGTGGAGATGGGCGGGGAAACGTGGCATCAGGAATCCACGCCCTAGATTTTATTGGGGTCACCGCCGCTCTTCTGGGGATTACTGACCCTAACGTTTCACGTGGGGACTGGCGATCTCGGCGCTTTAGAATGCAGGCAAATTAATGCAGTCTCATTTGAAAATGCACCGAAAGTTAACCTGGATGTTATTACTATTAATGAACTTTTTAGTAGACGTAGGAATTTTTTCAGGTGAATCAGGGCCTTCAAAAAAATCACTAACCTGGGATGTGTCACGCGTTTGTTTGTGGAGGGCTGGCTGTAATGGCGGGCTGATGTTTTAAATAGAGGTTGACTGTGGTTGAAACAGATGGTGACTGGTCTTCGCACTGAGTGGCCTTGGAAGCAAAATGTTTATTGTCAAAAAACAAGACGGCATGTCTTAAGTTTGGCAACGGTGATTACTTGAAATGATAAATGGGAACGTGTTTTGGTGCACAATAACCCTTTTCAAAAAGTTATTTCCGTTTCTATTCTGTCTAAAGTGGGTTTGTTTTTTGTTTTGTTTTCCCCCTATCCCAAAGAATAATAAAATATGCAGGGGGTTAACTGCTGACAGTTGTTCTTGATTGAGTGATCTTGGGCAACTTTCAGAATTCTGTATCCATTGTTTTCTTAACCACTGGGATCATTTCGCACTCTCCATTTTAAAGTCTGGAATTTTTTTATTCATTTTTTATAATGAGACTAAATTTTCACACGTTTTTGTGTAGAAAAAGTCCTATAGGAAAGAGTAACAAAGTTATTTATTCTTACTGCTGTGGGGTTTGTATTTTTAAGGCATAACCTGTAAGAGTTGTTTGATCATTTTGTTTGGAAATCAGGACGCCTCAGAAATGCATTGAAGAAGGAAATCATAGGGCACTCTTAAATTATGCAACTTACAGATGGAGGAGTAATAGCTAATAATCTAGAACAGTGTTTTTAACAAGTAAGGTTGCCAAGGACTGTTGTGTATTAAATAATTATAACTCTTAACACCGGAGAATTTCTGTAAATAGAACTGCCAACCCAGTGGTGTTTTTTTTTTTCTTTCTGAAACAAACATTACTTATAGCTTCAAGTCGACATTGTTTTCTTATTTGATAATCTATAATTTCACGAGCCTTAAAATTTCCATTTTAAATTGCTCTCTCAAGGCCTAGTGTCAACATTCAATTTTGAAATACCTAGTTTTGAAATTAGTTGAGTCGGTTAACCCTGCTGTATTAGATACAGACTTGAAGTTGTGAACAGAGTTGGTGTTGAATCAGTTTTTCCCTTTGACTAAAATAATTTTAAGATACGTTTATAGAGAAGAGTATTGTACCACTTCTCAAGCACACTTAAGTCACTTTATTTTATTTTATTCATTTAAGTAATTTCTACATGCAACGTGGGGCTCCAACTCACCACCCCGAGATCAAGAGCCACAGGCTCCCCCTGAGCCAGCCAGGCACCCCTCAATCACCCCCTCAATCACGCTTCAGTCTTAATCATCTGAGGAAGTTTTCTGTATTTGTTAAGAGAGATTATTTGTACTTCACTTAAATAAATTGGACTACAGATCTCTAGGACCTTATAGGTATATTTAAGCTTATAAGTTCCTCACTCTTTTTAATTTTTTTTTTTTATTTTGAGAGATAGCGAGCACATGGGCAAGAGGGGGAGGGCAGGGAGAGAGGGAGACAGAGAAACCCAAGCAGGCTCCCTGCTGTCGTCACGAGCCCAGTGTGGGGCTCAGTCCCATGAACCATGAGATCGTGATCTGACCCAAAATTAAAAGTCAGATGCTTAACTGACTGAGCCACCTAGCTACCCCACTACTTAAAAAAAAAAAAAAAAAAAAAAAAAAAAAAAAGCTCATATCCACTAAACATGAATTTTTAAGTGAAAATAACCCAGCCTTTTATCTGTGGCCTCTATCCCTTAGGTGGAATTGCCAATGGAATGGAGAAGTGTAATATAGTATTTCTTTCTCACCACCCTTTTGAGCAATGCTTAGTTTTACAACCCTCTCATGGCCACTGTGGTATTTCTTGGTGGCATATGTATTCTGTCTTCTAACCTTAGTCTTTGGTTTCCACTTTATATCTCAACCCCTAACATTCTTTTTCCTGACAGGTGTGGTATTTACTTACAGTGAACTCTGGTAGTCAGCATATCTGAGTTTAAACCCAGTCTCATTGCACCTCTAATTCCTGTTTTGTAAGACAAGAGTAACATTAAGATACTACCCGGATAGGGGCGCCTTGGGTGGCTCAGTTGGTTGAGCGTCCGACTTCAGCTCAGGTCATGATCTCACGGTTTGTGGGTTTTAGTCCTGCGTTGGGCTCTGTGCTGACAGCTCAGAGCCTGGAGCCTGCTTCAGATTCATTCTCTCTCTCTCTCTCTTTGACCCTCCCCTGCTTGCGTGTGTGTTCTCTGTCTTTCTCTCTCTCTCTCTCTCTCTCTCTCTCTCTCAAAAATAAATAATAAACATTAAAAAAAATTTTTAAAGATACTACAGATAAAGTACTGACAAGCAAGAAGCCCTCAGTGAGTGAATCTTAGAAAAAGCCAAGTAAAAATAGCCATTTTATCTTGTTTTATTTTTTATTTATTTCTTTAATGTTTGTTTATTTTTGAGAGAGCACGCAGAGAAGGAGACAGAGAATCCGAAGCAGGCTCCCAACCAGGGCTTGAACTCAATAACTGTAAGGTAGATGGTGACCTAAGTCGAAGTCAGAAGCTTAACTGACTGAGCCACCCAGGTGCCCCCGTTTTACCGCGTTTTAAATCTGTCATCTCATTTTCTTTTGGGAAAAGATGCAAATTAAATAGCTGTGTAGATGTGACTGTGTTGATGTGAGGTTTTATGTGTAGTGGTTGTATAACCCTGAAAAATATAGTTTCTGTATTTCATGTAGTCTCTGTTATCTGAAGCACAAAGTACTAGAATTGGTAACAATTTTGTGAAGTGACTTTAAACTCCTTGCCTGGTCTACTTAGTACTTCCTCTACCTGTCCAGGTCAAGAATGGCAGGCATAAAGAAGGAATATAAAAGAAAAATAAAATGTTAAACCTAGTTATACAGACCATCTTTTGGTTCAATTCTTTGTGACTACGTGGTTTTTTGTTTTTTGTTTTTTAATAGGAATCTTTTGGAGTCTAATGAAAATACTCTATAGGACATTGCTTTATATAGTGGTGATTTTTTTCCCTCAAAATTAAATTCCTGTTCTAATTCAGGTTGCCTAAACACTGAAGGAGTCAGCTGAAATTGAAACCAAAGTGGGACTGGTAAAAGCCCTATTTTGAGAGAATGGCAAAAGTAAGATCCATCCATCCAAAAGTAAGGCCATCCAGTGCCAAATGGGGAAGAACTACAAAAAATGTGGTCTGGCCTTCCAGGTTCATTTTTGTATAGAAAGAAAATTATTTGCATAAAACAGTAAGGTACATCTTCTGAGAGGACTAGCTCTTAAATTAACAGTCCAGCTTTTGAAGCTAATTGCAAATTTGACTAATGTGCACAGAGAATCAGTTTCTGTGATTCATTTCTGCAACAGCAGTGTGTACAGTAATTTTAAAAGATAGTATGCCTGGAGAGCCAGTCTGGCGCTGTTCAGGACATTGTGTGACTAGAACTATATTTAACTCTTTGTAGCATCTCAGGAAGAGAAACTTTTTAGGCTCTTTTACACAGTAAACTTTATTTTATACTGAAGAACCCGGGCAATGATACTGTAAGTAGGTAAGGAGATTTAGCTATGTGCTAGCAGATCTTTATTCTGATGATTACAAAGTGCCTACTTAGAAAAATTTTGAGGCTTGGGGCACCTGGGTGGCTCAGTCGGTTAAATTTCGGACTCTTGGTTTTGGCTCAGGTCATGATCTCACCATTTGTGAAATTGAGCCCCACAGAGCACAGGCTCTGTACTGACAGCAGGGAGCCTCCTTGAAATTCTCTCTCTCCCTCTCTGCCCCTCCCTCTCTCAAAATAAATAAGCTTTTTTTTTTTTTTTTTTTTTTAATTTTTGAGGTTTGTGTAGGAGTGTAAATATGTAAATCTTATGTTAAACTAATGGATATGTTTCTGGGTTGTGGCCTCAGCCTTGAAATAAACAGAAATATTAGGATATTACTTACCTCATTAATGTGAAATAGTGTACTTAAATACCTGAATGCTTAAAACCATCTTAATGAAGATTAGAGTCTCATAAAAATGAATGATTTTTGTGAGCAAGAAAAATCTCTTGGATTACATTTTTCTTTGATAGGTTGTAGCTAAAAAATAGTGGTCTTAGTAATCAGAAAGCCTAACTGGTGCTTCATTTTAACTTCTCTTAAGCTCGGGTGGTCCATTTGATAGAGTCTAAGATGCAGTGATGTAGAAAGTAGCTCCTTCCCTTCTAACTGTAACACAGAATGACCTCATTACAGTGGACTATGAGGTTAAAACCCAATTTTGCTGACCGAACCAGTCGTCATTTTCCATGCTTATCTAAGCCAGCCTCTCATAGCAGGCAGGTAAAGAAACTAAACCAAACTAGACTAGCACGAAATGCTAATGATTAGAAAGCAGACTTTTTAAAATCAGTTCATTTCCCAACTCTATATGATGTGTAAAATCATCTCTGTAGGTAGATAAAATGAAGATGTCTATATTACATATTTTTTTCACATGGAATAGTTTTCTTTGTAGTAGGTGCCTTTTATTCTAATGTGAAGAGGCTGTAGGAATTTTTTCTTCACAGTCTTTTCTTCTGGATAAATACTATGAGGGACTTGCTGAATGAAGTCCTTCTTTGGTAAAAGGAAACCAAATACCAGAAGTTGAAGATAAAATTAATGCCAAAACAATTGCTGTGTTTTAAACTGTATCTGTTTTCTGAACTTAGTTTTTCTAAGAATGGCATTAAAATCATAGATGTTAATCTATTGCGTGTAAGAATTTGAGTCTACTTTAAATAGGAATTTTGTTTTGAAGTGATATGCTTATACTGATTCTTCTTCATGTAAACATAGTTAAATGTGATCCTAATCTTGGTTCTTTAAAATAACTTACATAAAGAAATATTTTCTTCCAGACTATTCCTTTACTAATGATTAAATCTTGTCTATGCTTCTTGTATCTTTTCAAGTCTAAATTTCTTTAAGAATCATATTAATCTAGGGAATGAGGTCAGTTCATTACTGATTTGGTTTCTTTTCTGGGGAATGGTGGGGAGCTCAAGCCTAGACTTGGTTTGCTGTCTCTTGTAGTCTGGGACAGTTGATTATGCCTTGCAAACTGCCCTTTTTTGAGCAAGAGTTAAATGATAATCTTGAGGTACAGTCTAAGATAAGTGACTTGCACTACAATGGCATTGTGATATAGCACAATGAAAGCATGCAAAGTTCCATTGAAGATCTGTTAAATAATATTTTATACAAAGGCGGTCATTTTATTTTGGGAATAGGATGGGAAGGTGAGATCGTACCCTCACCTCTTCCATCTTACATGAAATATTTTTTGAAGTGACCTTTTAGCATGTAATTTTTTTAATGTGCCAAAGTAATATGTAGCCTATTCTTTAATTTTTCTCATTTCATTTCTAGAGAGGAAAATACTTACAAAGTGTCTACTACTTTTGAAAGATTTCCCACACGACCTAGATAAGGAGCAGAGTTGGCTCTGCAGTCTCGCCTTTGCTTTAGTAGCAATAGAGACACTTCTTGGAGAAATGAGAAAGAAAAGAAAAGAATGGTTGAATAAATGCTGGCATTGTATTTTTTACACCATAGATTCAGCAAATTTTAGTTGCACTCCTGTGTGCCAGACGCTGTTCAAAGTGCTGGAGATTCAGCTGTGAACAGAAGAGGAGACTGATGATAAACAGATTTAATAGAATGCCAGACGGTGATTCTTGGTAGGAAGAAAAGCAGAGGACAGAAGAGAGTGATGGGCTTGAGCTTAGGAGGCTCTTTGAACAGACTAGTCAGAGAAAGCCTAGCAAATTATTCATTAGATGATTTACTTTTGTGATCTGAAAGTGTGTTGCAGGAGTTAGAGGGCACATTCCCAAGACTACCCTCGTTTTTGACACCAGTTACACGTCCTGTGGGTTCCACAGCCGCTCTCTCAGGTTCAGTAATTCACAGGAAGGCCTCGCAGAATGTACTCGTGATTGCAGGGAAAGAATACAGATTAAAATCAGCCAAGGGAAGAGACACACAGGGCAGAGTTCAGGAGGGCCTGATGTCTTGTCTCCAGAGGCAGAACTGGCACCGGGTCACCCAAAGCCCTCATCGTGAATCACCTTGTTAGACCATCCAGTGGTCACAGCCCCCAGGCAGAGACACTCTCATGAAGCAGGACATTCTGGGGCTTAACAGTCACCTCCCAGTAGGCAAGAGCAGATGCCAGACCTCTCTTTGGGGAAGGTTCTTAACATATACAGATTTTTACTTTGTAACAAATTTTAGGTGACAAGAACTTGTAATAAATAATTAGGGGGGAAATAATGCCAAAATACATGAAGAAAACATGGGTAGATTTATCAGAATCTTAGAGTGTGTAGGATATGAGGTATTTTCCTACAAATTGAGTTGGTACGTTCTTTGTTGTAATTTCATAACATTTTCTTTTCTTGATTCTGTAAACTCTGAAAATGCAGAATGTTGACCATTTAATGTTTAAAATATTCTTTCCCTATTCTTGTAATTTTTACTGGACATTTTAGCATTTTTGTGTAGTCAGATGGTTCAGCTTTTCCTTAAACTTTGTACATAAGAAACACTCGGAAAAGAAAAAAATTCAGATTCCTTAATTCCATCCCAGAAACTGATTATGTTTTGGCATGTCCAAAAATCTGCATTTAAAAAAAAATACGTATTTTTTTTAAATTTATTTCTTTTGGGAGAAGGGGGTGAGGCTCAGAGGATCCAAAGCAGGCTCCAGACAGCAGAGAGCCCTATGTGGGCCTCGAACCCACAAACCATGAGATCATGACCGGAACCAAAGTGGGATGTTTAACTGACTGAACCACCCAGGTGTCCCTGCATTTTTTTTAAATGTTTATTTTTGAGAGATCGAGTGAGTGGGGGAAGGGCAGAGAGAGGGGGAGAGAGAATCCAAAGCAGCCTCCACACTGTCAGCACAGAGCCTGACGTGGGGCTCAAACTCACAGACTGAGATCATGACATGAGCTCAAATCAAGAGTCAGATGCTTAACCAGTTGAGCCACCCAGGCGCCTCTACCTTAAGTTTGGATCAGCTACCAACATTTTTTCCTTTGTGTTTTCCATGTTGCAAGATGTCTCTGAGAACTTCTTTACTGAGATTTTTGCCAGCATCACTTCCTCTGGGATATATTCATTCTCCTCATCACAACCACTTTCTTCATATATGTCAATAAATTTCCTTATTTATTTATGTCACTATTTATTTTCTAGCTGCGTATTTAGAGCCTCTCCAGCAGCAGCAGTATCCATATCTCATAGACAGCCATTTCTTTGATATATTTTTTATTTGAATTTCATTTTGAATTTTACCACTTTTCATTTCTTTGCTGCAGTTTCATCATTGTTGACCAAATCCCTCTTTTTGAGTATCCATTTTTGTAAAATGTCACATGAGTTTATTGCTAGAAGATAAGGAGGCAACATAGCTGTACATTTTGCTCTCTGGGTGTAAACCTAAGAACAAATGTGCTATGACCCATCCCTAAAAGTTTTGAAAGAAGCGATGTGATTGTTATTGATTGTGATGCTGCACCTCTTGCTTATATAGTAACTTGTATACCAGCAGCAAAAAATAATAATAAAGTTATTTATTTTGAGAGAGAGGGAGAGAGCACATGAGCAGGGGAGGGTCAGAGAGAGAGAAAGTCCCAAGCAGGCTCCTCACTGTCAGCAAAGAGCCCAAAACAGGGCTTGAACCCACATATCATGACATCATGACTGAAATCAACTTGGACGCTTAACTGACTGAGCCACCCAGGCACCCTGCAAAAAAAAAAAAAAAAATTTTTTTTTAAGTAGGCTTCACACCCAGTACAGAGCCCAGCATGAGGCTTGAACTCACGACCCTGAAATCAAGAGTTGGCTGCTTAACCAACTAAGCCACCCAGGTGCCCTACCAGCAGAATTTTTAATTACAGTAAATATACTGTGGTAACTTAAATTTGAACCTTGTTATTGTGGGCCTAATTTAACTAAACCATGGTGACTGAAATTCATGCATATAGGAACTAATACAAAGTGAGAATTGCCTGTATTAAAGAGAAATTATTGGGGTAGGATTCATATCCACTAAATAATTTTTTTCTAACCCCATTGGGCTACAGCAGTATTTCATACATTTTCGTCACCCCAAAAAAGAAACCCTGTGCCCATTAGCAGTTACTCCCCATTTCACCCTTCCCCCATCCCTTGGCAGCCACTAATTTACTTTCTCTATAGGTTGTCTCTATAAAATGTCTCTATTCTAGATATTTTATATAAATGAAACCATGCAATATGTAGTCTTTTGTGTCTGGCTTTTTTCAGTTAGCATAAAATTTTCAAGATTCTTCCATGTTGTAGCACATATCAGTACTTCATTCCTTTTATTGGCTGAATAAATTTCTATCATATGGATATAGCTCTCTGGTTGTTTTTATAATTAAGTTCTTGCCATCTGGATTTTTTTTTTTGAAGTTTAAAATTTTATTTTTCAGATTTAAAAAGGACTTTTTAAAAATTTTAACACAGAAATGTAGGGAAAAGAACACAAATGCTCTTCACTGTTGCACCCACCTTCCCCGACCACTGCCTTCCTACCTCAGAGACAAACATAGTTTTCCAGACCTTGTTCTTGAGAGGCAAAAAACATCTGTTGGGGAGGGGAGTGTTTTTGGTATAATGTTATTATTAAAATGGGATCATAGATATAACATCGTAAAACTTTTTTTACTGAACAATATATCATGACCTATATGCATACACATACCTCATTCTTTTTATTTCAACAGAGTATATGACTTATTTTTATATGTGTTTCCAGGCTTGAAATTGCTTGGCAAACAGACAGATTGACTGTTGCTGAGCTGAAAGGAAAAGTTCATTTCCTTGTATTTAAAAAAAAGTCAGCTGTCATTTATCATTTATGGAAGAAGCTTGTAACTATATGGCTAAAGTCAAAAACACAAGAAATAGCAAGTGTTGGTGAGGATGTGGAGAAAAAGGAACGCTTGTGCACTCTTGGTGAGAAGGTAAATTGATGCAACCACTATGGAAAACAGTATGAAGTTTCCTCAAAATATTAAAAATAGAATGATCATATGATCCAGTAATTCCACTATTGAATATTTATCCAACGGAAACAGAAACACTAATTCAAAAAGATATATGCGCTCCTATATTTATTGCAGCATCATTTATAATAGCCAAAACATGGAAGCAGCTGAAGTATCCATCAATAGATGAATGGATAAAGAAGATGTATGGTATAAATGCAATGCAATATTACCCAGCCATAAAAAAGAATGAAATCTTGCCATTTGCAACAATATGACTGGACCTAGAGGGTATAATGCTAAGTGAAATAAGACAGAGAAAAACAAATACCATATGATTTCACTTGTATGTGGAATTTAAGAAACAACAACCAAAAGAGACAAAAACAGACTCTTAAATACAGATAACAAATGGGCGCCTGGGTGACTCAGGTAAGTGTCCGACTTCAGCTTAAGGTCACAATCTCACAGTTTGTGAGTTCGAGCCCCACATTGGGCTCTGTGCTGACTGCTCAGAGCCTGGAGCCCGGTTCGGATTCTGTGTCCCCCTTTCTGTCTGCTCTTCCCCCACTTGTGCTCTGTCTCTCAAAAATAAACCATAAAAAAAGATTTTTTTTAAAAAAAGTGATGATTACCAGAGGGATGGATGGGGTAAGGGCATGGGTGAAATAGATAAAGGGGACTAGGAGTACCTTGAACATTGAGAGATGTGTAGAATTGTTGAATCATTCTATTGTACCCCTGAAACTAATATAGTACTGTATGTACTAATATAGTACTATATGTTTGAATAAAAAATAGGTCAGATGTCATTTATGGAAGAATCTTGGAACTATAGGAGGACAGGCACCCTGCTTATATTAACTTAGGTCTGTAGGATTTTTAACTTCATTTAATCTCATCTCTTTCATAGATCAGTCTGTTCTGTAGCCTTAAGATGAATTTACCTATGTTTTAGAGCACATTATTTACGTGTAAATAGAGGGGAAAGAAAATTTGCATACTGACTCTGCCAAAACCAAATACAGTAGCTTTTCATTAATATGGGTCTGGTGATGGGCACCAGCACAAAAACAGAAATAGAATTTCACCTGTTGGGCAGGGGAGATTTTAGTACATTTACATACTATGCGTTCCTAAAACATGGGTAGGAGGGAGAATATTTTTTTCCTCCTATTTTATATAAACATCATTCCCAAATTTTTGTTTTCTCACTTCTCTTCCTAAGATAGATTTGGTTCATAGCAGCAAGAAAGAACATGTCTTAAATGGGTGAGAAAGGAAACCAGTTTAAATGGATGGGTATACAGCATTCCATGCAGCAGTAACAGCTTCCTGCCAAGTGGCATTTACCATCCCCACAGTCCTTCACTTTACAGGTTTAAACTTGGTCTTATCCGTGTCCTAGAGATAATTAAAGTTTGGGTGTTAAATCATATTAAAAATCACTCGTTGCGGGGGGGGGGGGGCGGCGCCTGGGTGGCTCATTTGGTTAAGCATCCGACTCTTTGTTTTGGCTCAGGTCATGATCTCACGGGTTCGTGGCTTCAAGCCCTGCATTGGGCTCTGCGCTCAGGCAGTGTGGAGCCTGCTGGAGATTCTGTCTGTCTGTCTGTCTGTCTGTCTCTCTCTGCCCCTCCCCTGCTTGCGCGTGCTCGCTCTTTCAAAATAAATAAACTTAAAAAAATCATTCATGAGAATTACATATACAATCACAGGTGTATAAAAAGAGTTGACATAGCAGTCCTGAGACCACTATCTGTAGAAAGGCCTCATTTCAGGGTTGCCCTTGTATGGAGTCTGGGAACTTGAATTTGGGAAGGGTTCCCACCATCCCATTACGAATGGCTCACCTGTGCCTAAACTTTGTATGCAAACAGTATGATTTATGCTGAGCACATGCTTTCCTCACTTTGGTATATGCTTGGCAAGAGGGTGCCTGTGTGACCAACTCCCAATTACAGATCTTGAGCACGGAGTCTAATGAGCTTCTCTGGTAAACAGCATTTCACACTTCTTGTCACAGCTCATTGCTGCAGGCATTCAGTGTACTCTGAGACTCCCCTGGGAGAGGACTCTTGGAAGCTTGCACCTGATTTACTCAGGACTTTGCCCCCATGTGCCTTTTCCCTTCGCTGAGTTCACTTCGTATCCTTATATTGTAATAAAACCTAGCCATAAGTGTGACTATATAATTGAGTTCTGTTGGTCTTCTTTGCGAACCTGTGAACCACCAGGAAACCTGGGGATGGTTTGGGGGGGCCCTGGCACACAAAGGTTTTTACATGGAGAATTTTAAATATCAGGCGAACTGTATACTTCTGCCAGTCCAGCACATGATTTCCCTGTAGGCAAGTCAAAGTGATCTTACAATAATATCACTTGGTGAGCCAGGAATCCTGAAGAAAGGGTGTGAGTTAAAAATCAAGAGTGTTTAAAACATCAGGGGATCTATACAATGGAGATTAAAACTGAGAGGTGGGATGGATATCACACTGGCCTGAGAAGTACTTTCTTCACTACTATGTAGTGTAGAGGGAGTATTGCTGTATTATTGTGAAACAGATACATTCTATATCATATCTTAACTCACCAGGTAGTTTTGTGAAACCTGTGCTGGGTTAAGATAACCGTATATCCTTGAAAGAACAATTGACTTAGATAATACTTGTATTTTGGTGCTTTTTATTTCTATATTTAAAGTAAGACAGTAAGTGATAAGGGTTGTATATCAAGCAGAATTTCTTTTCAGAGTTGGAACCATCAGCCGAGTGTTGTTTTTTTTATTTTTTAAATAAATAATAGTAATAAATAGAAGACATCAGCTCCGAATGAACATTCTAATGATTTGTGCTGTTCAGTTTGATTTTTCTTTTCCTGAACATAATTGGGAAGCTGTCTTGTGAAGTAAACTTGGTTAAAGTTTCTTTCATTTGTGATTTTAGACATTTTTGAGCTGTTTGTCAGACCCACGTAGGAGATGATTGATAATTTAAAATTTCCTTCAGTTGTAATTGGAATTACACCTTTTAGTGACTCTACCCTCATTCGGTTTGCATGCCAGTGATGGATTGGGGCAGCAGGGAACGTGTGTCTCAGCCAGTGAGCTGTAGCAGGGTGGCTGAGTGGGACTTCTGAGAAAGTTTTCTAAGATAGATAGACTAGGCTAGCATGTACTCTTTAGTCTTTTGTCCCTTTGCCTTCTTGCTGAAATAGGGCACCAGATACAGTGACTAGAGTTGCACCACCAGTTTGTGACCCTGAGTTGACAGTTGTGTTCACTGCAGATCACAAGGTAGGTGGAAAGAGTCTGCTGTCCTGGTGACCCTTGAGAAGCTGCACCAGTCCAGGATGCCTACCTCCAGGCTTCTTGTTTAATGTGACAAAAATAAACCCAGTTTGTATTCTGCCCCCGCCCCCACCGCCAAAAGGGATAATTTCAGTATTTTAATGATTATAAAATAATGTACTTACCACACAGCTAAAAATCAACCCCTAAAGAATATCAGTTTGCAAAAGGATCGCTATTTCCACATTAGGGAATCGAACTCACAACCCCAAGATCACGAAAAGTATATAAGGTTACACAGATTTGAACCAGAATGGGAGTCCCTGTTTCCTGAAAGATTTCTATACATATAATCTCTAACTAACTATAGGCAAAGAGAAGAAAAAACATGGGCTACATTGTTCATAACTCTTGGGAAGGCCTACCAGGCTAATGTAAGCAGAAACAATATTTGGTAGCCTAGAATCAAAAGGAAACCTGGAGAGGGGCGCCTGAGTGTCTCAGTCGGTTAAGCATCTGATTCTTGATTTCAGCTCAGGTCATGTTCTCATGGTTCATGGGATTGGGCCCTGTGTCAGGCTCTGAGATGACAGTGAGGAGCCTTACTTGGGATTCTCTCTGTCTCTGTCTCTCTCTATCAAAAGTAAATAAACTTTAAAAAAAAAAAGAAAAAGGAAAGCTGGAGAACTTAGCTTGGAAATTTTGTAGAAATTAACAAAGAATGGAGCCACAGTCAAAATCATACGTGAGAAATGTTTTAGAACACTGGAGAGAATGGCTCTTTTGGAATAGAACTTGCTATTGTCCCTACTGCTTAGAGTCACTTCAAATTAAAAGTCTGGGCTAAGTACATCCAATTGGCATAGATGAATCTGGAGATAGACTTTGTGATTCCTACAATGTGTATGCAAACTTGCATTGCAATTTGTTTTACATATTCTAACATCAGTCCTTAGGATTAGTTAATAGGACACTAATAGTCACTGAAAACAAGTTGAAGTGAATGGGATACATGTCTTTGTAGAAATGTGAACCTGCTTACCCTTACATGATCTCTCTCTTTCATCTTACATGTGGGTCAGCAACAGAAGCATTAACATAGAGATTTTGTTAAACTTTTTAGTTTCCTGACCCCTTTATACTCTTAAAATTTAAGTTCCAAAAAGAGCTTTTCTTTATGTGGGTTGTATGATTGATACTTTATTAGCAATTAACGCTGAAATAGCAAAAGATAAAGTTTCTTCAACATAGTCTCAATATTAGTTTCTTCAACATAGTCTCAATATTACACGTCTTGGAACATTTTTGTTTTTGTTTAATTTGAGCGTGTGCGAGAAGGGGAGAGGGGTAGAGGGGGAAGAGAGAAAATCTTAAGCAGGCATTCAGGGAAGGAGCCCAATACAGGGCTCGATACCATGACCCTGGGATCATGACCTGAGCTGAAATCAAGAGTCGGACACTCATCCAACTGAACCACCCAGACACCACACAAGTCTTAAAAGTATGAAAGCCATCAATATTACCAAAATCTCTTTACCTAGACTTAAAAATAACTTTTTGATAAAATACAGAAAAGTATAACTTTAAATTACATTTTAAGTCCATTACTATAAAAATAGTTACAAGCCCTCTTCCATTTAACAGTTCAAACAAAGATGGCTAATTCAGAGACTCATCTTCCCAGACACTGTTGTATAGTTTCTTAGGGTTTCTCAAAACTATGACCTCTTAATGTTGACTACCAGTTAGTGATTTTTTAAGACATAGTTTGTTCTCCAGATATCTTTAGATGATAGATGTCCGTATGTTTCTGTTATCTTGTGTGCTATAAATATTTTCCCAGGCTTCTCCTTTTATCTTTTTGTATGAGAAATTTTTATTTTGTTTGGTGGAGCCCATCTAAACCAGCCTGTTGATGCTAGAGGGTTTACCTGTTCCTCTTTTTATCTCTGGTGCCTGGCCTACAACACACACTTCACAAATGTGTGTTACATGTATACATGAACATTACTCTTCAGGAGTATTTTGATGTGTCAGGTGATTGCTGTGTATGGTATACATCAAAGTGAATGGATTATCATCTTAACAACTGTTGTCCTATACAGTTACAAATGTTAAATAACTTTTCCTGTTTTTGGTAATGTTTCCTTTAGTAGATTTGTACTTGTGATTAGCTTGTTAAATTACTGTTATATGACTTGAGGATTTTCTTTAACTCTGCAAAATCTTGGTTACTTGCTCCTGTTTACTTGAAAAGCAAGTTTTTGCTTGCTAAGTAAATGACAATGATTTTCTCATTTTAAGCCTGTTGCCATTGACTTTTTTTTTTTTTTTCCAGTTGATAGTTACATTGCAGGAGGTTATGTTGCTTTTGAAGGTCTTCTGCTGATTGTTTCTCAATGTTCAGCTGTTTTATAGGATCCTGTTGACTTTGGGATTTGGCTTTTGTAAACTCAGTTTTCTATTGAGGAATTTCCTTCTCTACGCCCCTGCTTCCCTGATGCGTTAGTGGTTTGACAGGACTTGGCTGACTTTGCTATAAGTATTTTGCCCTTGTGATCTAAACCAGCTATTTGGAGAACCTAACACTTAAAAATTGGCCAAACAGCTTCTTGGAGTGGAGTTCCTAGACCGTTTTCCTTATTTTAATAGGTGATCATGAAGTAGTTTTAGGACTTACCTTTTTCGTTTATATATCAAATGCCCTTTATATCAATATTAGCATTAGGTTTCATATGTGTAACAAAAAACCCAAAAAAAGCGTTTAACCAAAGTAGCAGTTTATATTTTTCTTATATATATGCATATCTGGAGGTGATATGGTAGCCCTACAAAGTTACTAGGAAACCACAGACACTTGCCATATTATTTTTCTGTGGCTGCTGTAACAAAATATTACAAACTGGGTGGCTTAAAACAGTAGAAATATATTATCTCACAGCTCTGGAAGCCAGAGGTTCAAAATCAAGGTGTCAGCAGGGCCACACACCCTCTGGAAGCTCTAAGACAATCTGTCCCTTGCCTCTTAACAGCTTCTGGTGGCTGGTGACATTCCTTGGCTGCATCACTTCATTCTGCCTCTATCTTCACATGAGGGTGTGTGTGCACTTGTCTGTCCGTCCAAAACTCCCTCTGCCTCATTATGCCTGTTGCGATAATCTAGGATAAGCTCCTCCTGTCAGAATCCACAATCACATCTTTTTCATGCGAGGATAATATTCACAGGTTTTGGTGATTAGGAAGTGACTATATCTTTGTGGGTATTTTTTCAGCCTTGCCACATCTTCCAGCACTCTCTTCTGCTATTACCAGGGAGCAGCTCTTGTCCTTGTGGTCTGAGGTGGTTTTTGAAGTTCCAGCCATCCCATAAAGCATTCCAGGAAACAGGATGGAGAGTGATGAAGGACATGCCTTCATTTCTTTAAGGAAATTTTCTGGTTCCCACATAATACTTCTTACATCTCACTGACCAGAACTTAGTCTCGTTGCTATCTTAGCTACATAGAGGCTGGTGCTATGGACTATTTGTGTCCCCCCCAAAATTTATAAATGAAGCCTAATTACCAATGTGATGGTTTTTGGAGAGGGGGCCTTTGAGAGGTAGTTAGGTCATGAAGGTAAAGCTCCCATGAATGGGATTAGAGCCCTTATTTAGAAGAGACTCTGGAGAGATGACTTCCCTCCTTCTCTCCCTCCCTCCCTCCCTCTCTCTCTCTCTCTCTCTCTCACTCTCTCTCACTCTCTCTCTCTCTTTCTCTCACTCTCTCACTCACTCACTCTCTCACTCACTCTCTCACTCACTCTCTCACTCACTC